>NC_056726.1:608084226-608111726 GCF_019279795.1 Protopterus annectens
TACAATGCCCCATTTGGTATGTACCTCTCAAGACATCTGCAACAACTGGAAAGGCCTCAGAAATACTTCACTAAAAGAATCACAGGCCTAAAGCAGATGCCCTATGCTGACCGCCTTAAAAAACTCCAGCTATACTCTGTCGCATATCGTCTACTCAGAGGTGATCTCTGCTTAACATACAAGGCCATGTCAAACCCAGAGCTGTTGGACATGCTACACTTAAAGAAATCCCAATCCCTCAGAGCTACACGCTCCAGGGATCTAAACTTTGTCATCACAATAAACAAAACATGCTGGAGGGATAGGTTCCTGACCCAGAGACTCCCCAGACTCTGGAATAGATTGCCCATACATGTCAAGCAGAGTGCCTCTTTGGACCTCTTCAAGAGGAACTTTGATGATTGGATGGGAGAAAGGAAATTTACCCCAGGGATCACGTCAGTCACCCTGCTAGACAGGGGTCCAGGAAAGTAAATAATGTGGGAAGAAATAGCCAGGGAATTGTTATGGCTAGGCTTGTATAGGCCCTAGGGCTGATAGCCTAGTACCAACCTATGAACCTATGAACCTATAAATGCACCAAGCTGCCCTCAAGCTGGTGTAGCAGATCTCCAAACTCCCTTTGGAGCTCGCTATGCACCAATCCCTGGACCTGACTTCGGGTGACAGGATCCTGTCTACTCCCACTCCCAGGGTGGAGCCCCATCCCCTGAGGTGGTTTCACCTGAAGGTGGTGCAGGACCAGTGGATGAGGAGGTCACAGGGTGGGTCTCAGATGTGCTTGGGCCCGATGCCATGGCCAGATGAGGTGAGAGAGGTGGGTCCTGTAGGACCGGCCTTCCCATACGTGCTATGGTGTTGCAGTTTTAAAACATATGTGGGTTAGTAATAGTCAACACAATCCAGGATTAGTTTAAACAGCATGCATATATATTCCCATTAACCCAAAACACCAGATTTGGAACAGTTGCATAGCAAACAGAACACATGCATATATGGAACCACAGTGCCCATTACAATGGCATGTAGTTTACATTAATAGCAACAGGCCACCAATGATAGTATTTCAACATGGAGCATTAATAGAAATGCATTTTAATATTTATTGAACAATAGGAGATATGTCCTAACAGTAGGTTTGGTTTAAACATACCCATTGATTTGTGTATTTAGATTATTGTTGCAGATATGTTGAGGGGGTGAGAGAGATGTCAATTAACAGATTCTATATCCTTGTAGTACTCACAACTTTAATGATCATTGCTCTTATCATTAAGGTACAGGTATTATTACAATACCCTATGACCTTGTTTTGGGCAGTGGTATGTTTGTATACTGCCTTATAGCTAAATTCTACATATCTTACCTGGTAGACCTGTGGAGGGAATGTTTGTTAACACTACCTGACTGTTTCTACACATATTCCCAGATTCCAAGTTAATATTATGCACACACCTCTCGATCTCTTAATTCACATGCTCTGGACAAAGCTTGGCAACATGGGGGTACAAATAGGGACATGTTTTGAATATTGCTGTCATAAGCTTGGAGAGTTTCTAGAGTGACAGGATTTGTTTTAATATACATTTTCTGAAGGTTTTCAGGTCTGAAAATCAAATGTATGTAATTATTTCATGACTATGATTCTGAGATCATCCCACTGATTTGCCAGGGGGACAGAGGAACAGGCAGAAAGTATGAGTCAATTATCTGGACATTCTGAAAAATCTGTACAGTTGAGAGGTATGATTATGCATACAGCTTACTACCACTCCCAGGATTTGAACCATGGCTGTGTCTGCTAAAAATACAACAATTTAAGTTGCAGCAGAGTGTATTTGGATATTGCTGTCTTTTTCTTCAGTGTTTCTGTCTAAATCTCTCTTGGTTGTACAATCTGATCTTGCACTTACAACAGTCTTATACAGACATTCCTAGACATTTTTTATGTAGCACAGTGTGGGTAACAGTGGTTAACACATTACTATTCAGAGAATGCAACAATAAATGCCATACAATACCAGAGTAAACACAACCAGTCCAGGATTTAGAGCTTTATTGTCAGGTAGTTAGTTTTATTTAAATATGACCTATATGGGACTATTACTGTCATATTGTCTGGTTTATTCAGTACAACCCATACAACAGTTTTTATACTGCCAGGTGACTTTCTACTACTTTATATTTATTTGGTATGACTACTACAAGCAAGATTGTTACTCACCAGCCTCGCCACACAGCCTTTGCAGCCTACTAGCATGGGCTTCCTGATTCACAGCCTGCTCAGCTGCAGCTGTAAGGGAAGTAGAGAAATATTTAGGCATACCTATCCATCATATACACAGGCTGGACATTAGTAAACAGTTATTTGTATGAGTACTTACACACTGCTGGGACATCTCCCCTCTGCCTTGCTTCTTGGACCCACTCATCCAAGAGCTCCCTCTTTCTCCACTTCAAGTCGGCATAGTGGTGTTGGACCTGCTCACCAGTCCGAGGGATACCAGTGGCACTGGTGAGATCACGGGTGAGATGGTCCCAGGCTTCTGCTTCATATTGGGAGCCTTGGTACTGGCCCTGCAACAGTCTCTCATCATGGTTTTGTACCAGGAGTCCTACCATGACCTTGGACTCCTGTATGTCCCAACAGTGTGCACTGAAGCGCATGCCCTCACTGACCCCTGCCATACTGCCTATAGTGGGAAATTGCAATCAGTCATGAGCTGTATTCCTGCCTGTGGGGGTTTAAATATGACCGATTTCCCACCCTTTGCCGTGATCTGACTGTTTTGAATATGCTGAGCTAAGCTAAGCTACGGGCAAACCTGCTTAGCTAAGGTTAGCAGCGGTTAAAGGGACAGGTTCAGCCCTGCTTACCAATGGGCAAATCCACTTAGCTGGGCTACTAATTGCTTAGCAGTCATATTTACACAATGCTTACACCTCATAAGCAGAGCTGTGTAATGCTTAGCATTGCTTATTTTTCATTTTGTAGACTATCTGCTGTATGGCATTGATTCATCATTTATTGCATATTATACATCTGTTTATTGTCCCTGACATTCCCCAGTGTGCTTTCATTACATTTATTCATGTGTGACTATACTGTATGGGGCACTTGTGTTTATATGGGGGTTTCACAACTTTATTAAACTGACACCTCACATCTGGACCTAATGTAGTACTCTGGTTAACAAATATATGTTATTTAGTAGCTAATAATAAAAAAAGTTTATGTACTGCTTTCACATGTAAAATGCAAATTGGTTACAGTGGGATTGAACCAGAAACAGCTGCTTGCAAAGTATATGCTCTAACCACTACGCTATTGCAATATTATTCATGTTTGATGTCTCTTGCTATTTAACTTCTTGTGCTATTTAAGCTGGACTAAGTGTAGCTAAGCAATGGGCACACCCGCACAGCTATGCTTAAACTTTATCGCATTTATAAAATAAAATAATTTCTGTTGTGTTATTTTATCTATACCCTTCAGAATATCCCTGCTAATGCTGAACCTGTTATTTTGCCAACTTTCTGCTTTGTGGGGCAAGTGTCCCTTTTAGCTTTGTCCACATTCCTTGCTCTGATGGGTTGGGAGGTATGTGCTATGTGCTTATGATACCTGTGTTATCCTAACAACGTTTGGCTTGGTAGGGATGATTGTCCCTTATACCTTTGACCAGATTTGTTATCCTGATGGGTAGGGGGTGTTAAGAGCATTCTCGCTCATTTTTAATTGCTGAAAGGCAATTCTGGAGTGCAGGAGGCATGTGTATTGTGAGAGCTCTGCTCTCAGACACACCCCCTGTGCTCGTAAATGGAACCATGTCTGTTTTAGAGCATGGTAGCGCGTCTTCATAAATATGCATAGTGCCCTGCCATGCTGAACAGGAATGGTCCCTGTCATGCAGGAATAAGTTATTCCTGCACGACTGCCTGCCGAATCCCAGGGATGGTGTCGACCATATGACAGTCGAACTTTTGAAAGTTCAATTATCTAATATAGACCATGTCATGTTACACATGCTTGCATATTTGTTGTTCAGCTAAGAAATTGCCTCTGTTGTATTTTTTCCTGGCTATTTTCCTGTAGCCTAGCTCTGTTAGTTAACTCCTCCCTTCTCCCCAATTTTCTTCAGTTGTGTGTTAGACTCCATTGCAGCCACATGTCTATTGCCGGAGAGTGTCAAAGCATCATTATTTGACCTTCGAATGCCATCTTGTATTAAGATCTGCACAGTTTGGACATTAAACTATTTAACAATCTCCACAGTTGTCATTTCGATTGAGTCACTGTCTGTTAACATTATATGTGGTGGTGAGTAAACATCTCAATACATCTTGCTACAGATATGGAGAATACACTTGCTATGCACAGCCAGGGAAGGCAGAACAGTCAAATAATGTATTGAGCACTTTGGAATATTCAGTGGGGTGCTGTAAATGGACTTGGAAAGTGCAACTGAAGAATAAGTTTGCATCACGTACCTATACAGTTCTTTGTTGCATAAGGAGCTTGCTTAATCATAAGTTACAAAGTGTGGATATGTTTGGCAGTATGGAAGTTTCAGAACAGTCTCAGAGCACAGGACAGCTATTGAAAGATTTTCTAATGTCTTTAAGTTTAGAGAGTAGGCCTGTCTCCTAAGGATTTGTTTGCTCACTTGGGCCTGTACATGCTAGCAAGATACTCTCTGCGCAGCATAATTCTTTGGTGAGTCAGCAATTCAGCAATGATTGTTTGCAAGGTTTGTGTTATATATATATATATATATATATATATATATATATATATATATATATATATATATATATATATATGTGTGTGTGTGTGTGTAAGGTAAGCGTGTGTGTATATATATATATATATATATATATATATATATATATATATATATATATATATATGTATTTGTTGTGGTCACTGCATATATCTTCTGTGGAACTGTTTATTCTTTCCTGAACCATGCTTGCATGCAGCATTGTGAAACTGAAAGTGACATTTTCTGCATTGCCTAGTTTCTTGCAAGCCAATGCTCTACAAACCCAGCTAGCTCATAACTGATAAATTTTTTATACTTTTCTCTCAGAAAAGACTTTAGCATTAATGGTTTTATTACCAGCACAATATCTCAGCAAAGCACTACACTTTCAGCATAGGCTGATACACAGTAAGATGAAGAATTTCTTGTAGGCCAAGATCAAATTTCTGACCCAAGTGTAACAGCAAAATGCATCTCTACGCTTACACGGAAGGCAAAACAGAATTATGAGACTGACAGGAAAGAATTGTTATCCAATCTTGCTGATTCATGGACTAAGACTGTTAACTGTATGTCTGCCCTTTCTCAACCTGCTTATGATGCATTGCAATTAGAGGCTGCACTCAAGCAATTTATTGCTACCTATCAAAGCTATCAGAGACTATGCACAAAATATGTTAATTTATTACAGAACTATACCACTGAGGAAGCACAAGATGAACTAAAGAGGTTTGATCAGCTTAATCTTGACAGGGACAGCTTAGCATTACAAACAAGGACTAAGGCTGATGTCAGAATTATACAACTCCATGAATCCAGATCCCATCACTCTGCATCTACCAGACACTCCACCAGATCTAGTAGGTATTTACAGTCTAGATCTTCCATGCTCAGCAAACAACTTATCAAAGCCTGTGGTGATGCAGAAGCTGCTAAGATTCAGGCAGCCTTCGCAGAAGGGAAGGCTCAATTAGAGGCAGAAGCTGCCACAGAGAAGAAGAAGCTGCACACACAAAAGCAGAAAGAGAGGCAGAAGCTGTGCACAAAAAAGCAGAAAGAGAGGCAGAAGCTGCACACAAAAAGCAGAAAGAGAAGCAGAAAGGCAGGATGAAGCTAGCTGCAAAAGGGCTGAAATAGAGACAGTAGAAAAACAGAGTGAACATGCCTCAGCTATGGCAAGGTTAAGAGTTTTAGAGCAGGCTGCTGGTGAGAGTGTCAGAGACAGCATAAGTCCAGTGGACATGGAGAGTTATCTTAAATGCACACTAAGACTATGTGTTCAACCAAAGCAACTAGCAGTCCATTTTATCTGATGCTCCCAAAGCCACTTACTCAGAACTATTACTGCCAGTGACTACTGCTGCAGTACCTCTCAACCAAGGTCAGTACAACACACCTAGCCCTGCTCAAGCTAACCTACCATATTATGGAGGTAGTCACCAACCTTCGCTCAGCAGAACCTCTGCACCATTGCAAGCTCCTGCACTTATGAGCTCTCAGCCAGTAACACAGTTTAATGCTCTTGCACCACTGTACATCCCAATGTCATTCAGCAATGGTCCCACTGTTAATGTGACCAACACTGTAGCTTCTCACTTAAAGTCTGAAGATGCAGAGGTGTCGCAGGTTGTAAAGTACATGCTTCGCAAAGATCTTATCAAAACTGGCCTCACACAGTTTGATGACAGACCTGAGAAGTACAGAGGCTGGAAATCTACCTTTAAGTCTGCAGTTGGTGATCTGGACATTACAGCTAGATTTGCTCATCAGGTGGCTTGGTCCCAGCTCCTCTGAATGTATTAAGTGTCTCAAGGCAGTTCATATTGCTAACCCAGCTGTGGGTCTTAATGCTGCTTGGGATAGTCTGGAACATAGCTTTGGCAGCCCTGAAGTCATTGTGGATGCTTTATTCAAGAGGCTGCAAAGTTTCTCAAAGATATCTGGCAAGGACACTCTAAAGATTCAAGAGCTTACTGACCTTCTTTCTGAACTTCAGCTAGTCAAGGAAGACACAAACCTTCCAGGCCTCAGTTATCTGGACACTGCTCATGGGGTTAACCTGATAATGTCAAAGCTCTCATATGATATCCAAGGAAACTGGACAACAGTTGGATCAAAGTACAAGGAAGCAAACAGATTCTCTTTTCCTCCATATTACTTCTTCTGTGAATTCATCAGGAAAAATTGCAGAGACAAAGAATGACCCAAGCTTCTCCTTTGGAGAGTCTCATGCTCCAGGTCCACCCTCTCCTAAGCCTATAAACTTGCGCAGCTCGTACAGAGATTGCACAGGTCCGGTATCAGTTAAATGGACTGATGTCTTACCTACACCTCCTACCGTTCCCAACAAGTGTATTCAAAGCATGAAAATCGAAAACCCAAATTGCCAATGCCCCATACATAACAAACCTCACCCACTCAGAAAATGTACTGGCTTCAGAAAAAATACCCTGCGAGAACGCAAGGAACTTCTTAAGAAATTTGGGGTATGTTTTAAATGCTGTGCTTCTACCAAGCATATTGCTAAGGACTGTAAAGTCATTATCAAGTGCATAGAATGTGACAATGATGATCATATACAAGCACTTCATCCAGTTCAGCCTACTTCTACCCCATCCACAGTTAATCCTCCTGAGGCAAAGCAAGGTGGGGAGAACGTATAACAAACAGTGACTCTTACTCCAGTTGCCACCACATGTACTGAAGTCTGTGGAGAAGGACTCAATGACAAATATTGTACAAAAATATGCTTGGTCCGTGTATACCCGAAGGGTCATCCTGAAAGAGCTGTAAGACTGTACACTATTCTCAATGAGCAAAGTAATCAATCTCTTACAAGATTAGAGTTCTTTGACCTGCTCAACATAACAGGGGATGCCCTTCCATACACTCTGGTCACTTGTACTGGCATTGCAGAAGTCTCCAGCAGGAGAGCTAGTGGTCTTATAGTAGCTCCTCTCAATGGCAATCTAGAAATTTCAATGTCCGCTTTCATTGAGTGCAACCAGATTCCAACCAACAGGCAAGAGCTCCCTACCTCAGAAGCTGCTTCTTGTCACCCTCACTTGAAGGTCATATCTGGCCAAATACCACCCCTTGATAAAATTGCTGAAATCCTGATACTGCTTGCTAGAGACATACTGAGGGTACACAAGGTACGTAAATATATCAATGGCTCAAACATTGCTCCATACGCTCAACGCTTGGACCTAGGTTGGGTTGTCATAATTAACGTCTGTTTAGATAAGGTCAGGTGACCTAACAGGGTTACTTCCTTCAAAGTGGATGTTCTTCCAAATGGATGCAATACTTGTTTTGAACCCTGTCCTCATCACTACTGTGTAAAAGAAAGGTTATGCAATAATGGTAAGCCACAGCAAGTCATCCAAAGCTACAACTATGGCTTAGAGTCCTGGAATGATAATTTTGGCATTATGTTGTTTGATACCACTAGTGAAGGTGAAAAGTTGGTGGCCACCAAGGAAGATAAGGAATTATTGAAAATTATGAGTTAAGAATTCTATCAGGACAACTCCAACAGCTGGGTTGCACCCTTACCATTCTGTACCCCGAGAATAAAATTTCCAAACAATAAGAAGCTTGCAGAGTCCAGGTTTATTTCACTGGAATGCACCCTAAACAGGAACTCTGCAATGCAAAAGCACTTTGTTGACTTCATGCAGAAGGTGTTTGATAGAGATCATGCTGACCCTGCTCCTACCCTAAAGGAAAGGGAAGAATGTTGATACCTTCCATATTTTGGTGTGTATCACCCTCACAAGCTAGACTAAATCAGAGTGGTCTTTGAGTCAAGTGCTCACCATGAAGGTGTTTCTCTTAATGACCTTCTCCTCTCTGGGCCTAATCTGAACAATAACCTAATTTGGGTCTTGATCCATTTCAGACAAGAATTGATTGTGGTAATGGCTGACATCCAGCAAATGTTCCATTGTTTTATTATTCGTGAAGGCAACAGAAACTATCTCAGATTTCAGTGGTACCGCAATAATGATGTCAACGATAAGGTCATAGACTATCAGATGAAGGTACACGTGTTTGGTAACAACCCATCTCCTGCAGTTGCAATATATGGGTTGAGAAGAACTGCCCAAGAAGGTGAAAAGGAATTTGGGTCTGATGCATGTCAGTTTGTAAGAAACTTTTATGTAGATGATAGGCTTAAATCCTTTCCCACAGAAGAAGACATGATCAATCTCCTTGTCAGAACTCAAGATATGCAGGCTGTATCTAATCTCAGACTTCACAAGATAGTCTCCAACAGCTTCAAGGTAAATGGAGCCTTTCATTCTGAGGATCATGCTGACAGTCTAAAGAACTTTGAACTAGGGTCTAATGTTACCCTCATGCAATGCAGCCTCAGGTTGCTTTGGAATGTCAAGCAAGACTCGTTCATATTTCAGATGTCAGCTTGTGACAAACACCTCACCAAATGTGGAGTTTTGTCTGTACTAAACAGCATCTAAGATCCACTGGGCTTCATAGCACCCTTTAGCATTCAGGGCAAGATACTATTTAGATAGCTCAATTCTGAAAATGTGGATTGGGTTACTTCTTTCCCCAGAGAAAAACAATGAAGATGGGAAACATGGAAAGATTCTGCTACCTGTACTTTGTTCTGTTCCTGTTCCAGCTTGCCCAGGTCTTTGAGGTATTGGCAACAGCAAGAATTCATTATGTTTGCATTTATCTTCTTGTTCTCCCCTCCCTCTTGTCTTTCAGGTTCCAGAGGATAAAGAGGTTCCAAATATATCTTGGACTTAATGTTTATTGTTATTGTTGTTTGGTGAAATATAAATATTTCAGGCAGGGAGTGTCATGTTACACATGCTTGTGTATTTGTTGTTCAGCTAAGAAATTGCCTTTTTTGTATTTTGTCCTAGCTGTTTTCCTGTAGCGTAGCTTTGTTAGTTAACTCCTCCCTTCTCCCCCATTTTCTTCAGTTGTGTGTTAGACTCCATTGCAGCCCTTAAATAAATAAATATACATAAATAAATAAATGTACACATACGTATATATATATATATATATATATATATATATATATATATATATATATATATATATCGTGTGTGTGTGGAAGTAGACTTTTATGATGGAAATGTTCCGAATTGGGTAGTTCTGTCATTATTGATTCATGCATTTTGACTTTTGTATTTCATCTCTAACATTATGTAACCTTTTGTTTTTGTATTTTGTAACCTTTATTTTACTGTATTGCACATGGAGCTTTTCTCCCCGGGCCTCCACTGAAAATGGGCACTTCTTGGCCCAGTGGACTTCCCCGGTAATCAAACTGAAAATAAAAAAATAAATAAACATGCCTATTGCTGGAGTGTGTCAAAGCATCATTATTTGACCTTTCAATGACATCTTGTATTAAGATCTGCACAGTTTGGACATTAAACTATTTAACGGTCTCCATAGGTGTCATTTTGATTGAGTCACTGTCTACTAATACTATCTGTGGTGGTGAGTAAATTTCTCAATACATCTTGCTACAGATTAAGAGATTATACTTGCTATGCAGAGCCAGGGGTGGCAGAACAGACCACCAACCCTACATGTCATGCTTCATTACAATGGAAACATATAACCCCAAGACCTGGAATGTCCTGGAACCAGTCTTTTGTTTCACATTCCCTTCCTGTGAAACCTGCTGTGATATGCATGAAGCACTTTTCTTGTATTTCTGTACAACTGATCTAATACCATTTGGGGCCAGTCAGTCACACTAAAACTGTAAGTTTAAACAGGAAGAGCAAATTGGTTTAAACCTTGGACTTTATTCCTTGGTGTCAAGGCTGTTTTCGTTATTAGTTTCAGTGATCTGAAGTATTCCTCATTGAGTTTTATTCACATTTGTTCATGTTTTATTGCTGATCCTTCATCAGTTCCCAAATATTTATACACCCCTTCAAGCTCAAGTTCCTTTATATCTTATATGTGATATTTTCATAATATATTACTGTCTTAGATTGATATTTTTTTGGTACTGCAACTTTCTTGCTTTAAATATTGCTTTTGCACATTTATCAAGACCAGATATTATTTGGGAAAGTTTTAACCACTTGCAGTTGTACTTTCAACTCCTCATCTGCTGAACTGTACAGTTTTATGTCATCCACAAAAGGTAGATAAGAAATCTTTATTTCCTGGGAGCCAAATTATAACCAAGACCTAATATGTTAAGTAAACAACTTAATGGGTTAAGGATATGACATAACAATAGTGGTGACAAAGAATCATCCTGGAATTCTTTGAATTTTTATCCCTGGGATAATAATTTGCCCTTTGCCATGGCTTAATTGCAAAGTCATTTGCCACTGTTTCTTGGTCACTATAATGTAATTGATCAATGTAGGATGCATCTTATACATCTGTAAGCACTCCTTTAAACATGAATGTGGAATGCTGTTAAAAACCCTTTTGTAATCTATCCATGCCATTCTTAGAGTCTTCCCTTTTTACACTTCTGCATAATTGCTTTACTGAGCAGCACAGTACTACCACATGGCAACAAGCACAAGAGGGGTGCCAGTAAGCCAAGTGCAGATGATCCATTATGACAGGGGCCTGGGTTATACCATTAATAAGACGTATATTCAATCTAGGCAATGATTGTTGGAGGTGCCTTAAGAAATTCCACTTATGGTCTAAATAAAGAGGAAGAAATGTGAAATGATATACAAAACTTGCAGCTGTTCTTTCAGTAAAGATCCATCAAAGATGTGAAAGTAAAAAAAAACTATAAAACTTGTATTTTTTTTCAGTAAAAATGCAGCACAAATTTAAAAAGTAAAACTGTTTTAGGCACACTTATAAACAAAAACAGCAAAGATTGAAATATGTAAAAGGTGTACAAAACCCATAATTGTTGTTTCAGTAAAGTTGCAGCAAAGATGTGACTAAACAACCTGTATTTTTTTCAGTAAAAATGCATTATAGCTTTGAAAAGTGAAACTATTTTAGGCACACATACAGAAGTATAAACACACATTTTAGCAAAGCGTACAACCCCTTAGAGTGTCACTATGTGCCGAAAGTTGTAATATTTTAAATGGATTGGAACTTTCTCATAGGTTCATAGGTTCATAGGTAGGTACTAGGCTATTGGCCCTAGGGCCTATATAAGATATGGAGTCAAATTGTAGACCTACTATGAAGCAAACAACCAGGACCTCTTTACCATAATAATAATAATAATAATAATAATAATAATAATAATAATAATACAAGGAGAAAAAATGGATGCATTCCTATATGAACATTTCCCTGTATTTTCGCATTCCAGGACAGCCCACTGGAATTTCTTCAAGTGATGTGACTCCTCCCTAAGCATTCAATACAGAAGTACAGTTTAATTAGCCTTTGCTTCTTGTCTAGAGTGTTTATTAGACTTTATGGTCTGGGAAGAATGTAGAAACCTTTCTGTGGACTGCAGATGAAAGGAAATCAGCCTGCCTCCTAAAGTCAGTGAGCTCATATCTATACATTTTGCCTATGAATATTATGCATCTGGAAAATATCCGCAGACTCAAAGAAGTATATATTAAAGGTAACTTCAGTTAGTAATAAAATTAGGATCAGCTAATGGACAGTCAATGTTTTTCTAATACCATTTTCTGTTTAAACCTTTTATTTTAGAGTTCTCTGTGCAAGAGGATATTCATCTGTTTATATATTTTTAAGACAAACTACCTATTCCTAAGTTATACATTGCCATAACCCCTAACAACACTGTTCAGTCTCAGCCTCCATACAGGCTTTGTACCAAGTGAATGGAGAACATCTACAGTCATTCCCCCTGAATAAGGAAGTAACCTCCACAGACCCAGGCAATTACATACACATAAGTCTGACCAGCCTCATATGAAAAAACATGGAAAGACTTATCATGGAATTAATTAATCAGTCAGGATATAGGGAACTTCCAAACACTGGACACATCTCAGTATGCATTCATCAAGGGCAGATTAGGATTTCTCAACTTGGTGGATTTGTTTTTAAAGGTCACCAAAGCAATGAATGAAGGCAAAACAATATATACCATGTACCTTGACTTGACCAAATCGTTTGACACAATTCCCCACTCAGGTATAATAGAAAAGCTAAATAAACTGAGAATAAAACTGTATATCACCTGCTGGATTGCCAACTGGCTCACAGATGGGATGCAGATTATCAAAATAGGGCAAGTTTCCTCCACAAAGAGACCAGTCACCAATGGAGTCCCCCACACTTCTGTGATTAGGACCTCTCCTGTTTGGCATCTCCTTTTCTGAAGTATAAGCCAATATCAGCAGCCTCTGACTGACTAAGTTTGCAGATAACTGTAAGCTAGGAGCAGTTATTGAATCTTTAGATGACTTAGCCATCCTGCAGAAAGGTTTGTCTCAAATATATAAGTGGTGTCAAAATCATGGGCTGAAACTAAATGGAAAAAAAATGCATTATTGTATCCTTTGGGAAGTCATCTACTCCAGGGAACTACCACATTGACAATTCTCCCCTAATATGTTCAGGATTTGGGAAAAGAGTGACCTAACCTTTGACCAACATGTGTCTTGTAAGAAAGTCCTTCAATATTACACAGCTTATAAACAAAGGGATTGTGTCTTGATCTAGGAATGCCATTGCCCCCCTTTACTCAGTCCTCATTAGGATAACCTTTGAATATAATGCCCCCTTTGGCATGTGTCCAGATACATGCAACAACTGGAGCACCCACAGAGATACCTTTATAAAAGGTTGCAAGTCCTAAATGGACCAACTTAAAGCCCTGTCACTATACTCATTATCCTACAGATTGCTAAGATATAATCTGTGTCTTGCATACAGTCATCCTCTAACTCATATGCTTCTAAGATCACATATATTCCCCAGGATTCAATAAATGTATTTTTCCATGAAGGAACAGTGTAGCCACTCCTGCACGGAATATGGCCAACAAGCGATTCAGTAAACTAGTGCTTTGATGTGCACGAGCCTGCCTACACAGTTCCTGCAGAAAAACCAGTGCAGAATGCTAATTACCTCATTTGCTGGTGAAAACCATGCAAATGGGTTGAATTAGTGATTCAGCAAGCAGACAGGTATCTGTGCAAGAACAGTGTAAGTGGCAGACATGTATTCGGCTACTAGAAGAATACATTTCTGCAAATAACAAAACAGAGGCAAAACAGTTCCAAAAAAACATGTATTATACTCTTTAAGCATGCCAATGGCCAAATGTATGGCCATTGGCTGGAAAAGTGTTTCATATTTATAAAAATCAAAAAATTTTTTGGACAATCTTGGCTGTTTAAGCATAGGGCAGCGGCGCACAAACAGGATCATGCCAAAAATTAAAAAAAAAATGTGAAAACTCAATTTTAAGAGAAATCTGCATTTTCCCATTATAGTCTATGGCATGCAGAATCAAACCAATACCAGGGAACATGGTTGTCAAGGGGAAAGGTTATCGGGTAGTGCAGTAACTAAGGACTAAGGCAGTGGGGTATGCAAATGAGGGGAAATTTACTGAATCACAAAACTCTTCTAAGTGCCAAACTGCACCTAACCATGTAGATGCTGTAGCAGGATCATGTAAGTAGGAGGAGCAACAGACATGAAAAGGGGGAATGTTAGGCATGGTGTAAGCACATTGGAGCCCTATGGTGCACAGATAAACTTAGCTAAGCAAGGGAGTGTGTCTGAGGCTGTATTGACTTATTCCATGAAATAAAGAGTGTGTTCGCATTCAGGGAGGCCCATTTCTTTGCTTACATTAGCTAAATGGGTTTGCGCTGTGTGCACCCAGTCTAAAACAAACAAACAAAAAAAAAAAAAACAGAAATAGCAGGACTGTTTACATTTGGACACTGGGTTTGAGTGGTGCACCTCAGGGCTTAAAAGGGGAGGAAATGGGAAGGGGAAAAAAAGGAAAAAATGAAAATAGCAGAATAAAAGCAATCAAGAACAAATTACATAGCTAGCAGGTGGAATGCATCATAGTCAGCCAATCATACAGGCAGCATCTGCAGCACAACAGTATAAACTATGGAAACATCTTACAGTCTGTTTTTTCCCACAAACTCTACACCATTAGTGTACACATGTGGGGGAATTTTAACTGGAAAAATGTTAGGGGCTACCATTGCTTTGATTCATCAGTATGTGCTAGAGGCTGAGGGCAAAGAGGAGGATAATGCTGATAACCGCCACAGACCAAAGAGGAGAAGAGTGTCCAGACCCAGGGTAACTTACCAGGGGCTACATGATCTGGAGATGGTAGAGTACTACAGGGTGGACAGAGACATACTTCAGCAAATCACTGAGCTGTGCCGGCCTAACTCAGACCTAGAGCCAACAGAGGGGAAGCAATCTCAGTAGATACCAAGGTATGTGTAGTTTTAAGAATTCTAGCTACAGGTACTTTCCAAGACCTACTGGGGATATCATGGGGGTCTCATGGGCATCAGCATCCAGGGTACTCCACCAGTTCCTGGATGCCATGCTACCACATGCCAGTGAGCACATTTATTTCCCCAGCACCCGTGAGGAGAGGACCAGCAATATGCATCTCTTCCACCATGTAACAGAATACCCAGAGGTACTGGGTACCATAGACTGCACGCACATCCACATCAAAGCATCACCTGGTGAACAGGGTAGGGTCTACATAAACAGCAAGGGATTCCCCTCCATCAACTGCCAGGTCATGTGCAATGCCCAAGGCATTATCATGAATGCATGCACTGGCAGCCCTGGAAGCTATCACGACTCCTACATCTGGGATTTGACACAGCTGTACCAGGCATTTGCCAGTGGGGGCATCCCATATGGCCATCTGGTAGGGAATGCTGGCTATGCACTAGAGCCATGGATGATGACACCCATCAGAAATGCACACACACCCATATAAGAATGCCATAATGAGGCACATGCACAAACCAGGATCATTATAGAGCATGTGTTTGGGATGCTCAAGTCATGGTTCTGCTGCCTTATCATATCTGGTGGAGCTGTGCAGTACACTCCAGCCACTTGTGCACACATGTTCATAGTATGTGCCATGCTACACAATATGATCCTGTGAAAACAGCTGCAGCAGAAAAAGCATGGAGAAGGGCCACACAGCCCACCACCATTGCCAAGGTCCAAGGCGGAGGTCCCTGAGCCTACTCAGATGAAGGCATACCCAGTATGCTCAGGCCTTGGCAAAGAGGCAATGTATAGCACACCCACTGACACTGTAGGGACCCAGGGACTGATACCTCTCTCTGACTTGCACACATAGTAAAATGGATGACACACACATCACATTACCTGTAACTTACTATATATAGGCAGTGTACTGTGTGCATCCAACATAGGCAGCCCTCAAGCACCATACTCACAACTGCAGCAGGCACAAGGTAAGTTAGTCTTAACAATAAATGAATGGGCTAGTATGTTTTACTAGCATATCTATGGTAATGCTGCATGCATGCAAGGGAATGGGGTGGCCTACTGGGATAGCAGCACACAACTAACAGCTATGTGGGACACCAAGAAATGTCTGCCCTAAACTGGTATCCACACACTATGCAGTAGTACCCAATGTGGCAAATCCCACTGCAGTATATGTGTGGGGACAATTAACTGGGGGTCATACGTCACAGGCATGGATGTCAGTGTGGGGGCCCCATATCCATCCGTCACACACACAGAGAGCAAGGTAGCTGTAGAAAACCAAGGAGAAATGTCTGGTAAAGGCACACAACTGGTATCAATGTTGAATCCCCCTCCTACAGACTCACACAGTGATAGCATAGTAGGACTAACAGTTGCAGTAAGGTTATGAAGGGTAAGAAGTCTGAAACTCAACTGGATGCCATTACAATTTGACTTGTGCTCTTTACTGATATGCCTCTAATCCCCAAGACAGGGCACAATAGTATGGTAAATGGAACCAAAATGTAAGGCAAATCTCAGCACAGTCTGTGCAAATGTGTACAGTTCACAGGTGTGCCCCCCATATACACACAGAAATGCAGTAACATGTATATTTACAGGGAAATAGCAGCATAGCACACATTGGCAGGGCTGTACCAATACACATGAAAACATGTTGCCTGTCCACAATATGCAGGGGTCAATGAGCTATGTGTATGTGTGGTTAATACTGTCAGGATCTGGCCAGCACATTCTCCCAGCAGTCGTCTTGTAGTGCCATAGGTACAGTGCTGTCTTTGACAGGGCCATGTGCAGATAACTGCAGTGCCAACTGTTATGCATGTCAGTGACACCCACTGCTCTGCCACTGACATACCTGGAAGTGACAGTGCTATGTGGAATATGCTACACATATAATGGACATCTTGAAGGATGTGTAGCCGAGGTGCCAAGGTATTTGTGAATATAAGCACTTTTTGGTACTGTTGCCAGTGGTTATTCTCAATAATCCTTTTTTCTTATGTTTGCTTTTACATATAAATGACATGCCTGCACAGTAGAATGTACTCTGTACCCATACTCACAACGCCCAACCTCTGACAGCTAAATGTCTGGACAAGGGCAGAAATAAAAGTGGAACAAAGGCACAATGATAGGCACATGTTGTGAATATCGCCCTTACATACTGATAAAGTTGTTAGGGTGAGGGATTTGCAGTAGCAGGAAATGTCTGAAGGTTATGTAGTTTGAAACAGTAATGCCTGTCATTATTTTGTAACATCACTCTTCAACTATATGTAAATAACTTGCCATAAAAACACAAGTTTATGTAGAAAGGATGAAACCTCTAGCCAAACACCTGGACAACCTGCCAAAAATATACAGGTGAGAGGTATGGCCACACAAGGATATGACATCTCAGGTCAGAAAGATACCACACAAGCAGGAAATCCCCAGCCAATATATCACCAGGTTGCTGGACTGTTTACACAGCATGTCATCACTCAACTGGCTATAGCTATACCTCACAAATGGCCTTGTTGGGCAAGAATGCACATAGCTGCCCTCATAATATTGGTCTATGCGTCATACACCTAGTATTTCTCAGGTAAAGAACTGTGATGATCTGAGGATGTCTGGCACTAGATAATGGCACAATATATTGTAGTGTCAGACTACAGATATGTCAGAAAATGTCTGCTAAACAAACCCAGTACCCTGAGGAAAGACCTGTGTACTCCTGAGTGGTATGGCTGTAGCACACAAAACTGTGAACTGGAGTACACCTATCTCTGGAATGGAGTCTAACTCTAACTATAGAAGGTCACACTGGGCATGCTCCTACACTTAGAGAATCGCAGGACATATTGGAACCCACATCAGAATGTATGACTGTATTGTGTATATATGTCTGCAAACAGACAGCTATGTACACCTTAACTGTCCCCACACAAACATATCAGACAGGATTACCCTCAGCTAGCTGTAGGTGGCCCATATGTGATATATCTGTATCTGTTGTATGAGATACACACACACACACACACACACACACACACACATATATATATATATATATATATATATATATATATATATATAAGCAACAGATAACATATATTAAGCATACACACACATAGATGTGGGGCAGTGAGAGACAGACAGTGATAGAAAGACACAGGGAGACACAGACAGAGTGAGTTACACACACAGATACCCTGAATGGCATACAGTGATGTCCTGCTGTGGACAGTGGCATAACAGTTGTAAACAGTTGCACATGCCACCATAAAAGATGAGCCCCACTGTGTAATAGTTGTAAACAGTTGCACGTGCCACCATAAAAGATGAACCCCACTGTGTAATAGTACTGAGCTTGGGTTTATAATATCACATCACCTGCGTGTGTGTGTGTGTGTGTGTGTGTGTGTGTGTGTGTGTGTCCATAGGTCTAAGTATTAGGAGACTGTTCACACTTAGTCCACTTCACGTTGCCCTACTTCACAAGATCTGCTACTGTCATTCACCTTAGAAGTACCATTGGACACTTATCACCCCTATAAACTCTGTAGTGCATGCGATAACTGCATAACACTACAGTACAAGTAACTAGATAGATAGGAGTTCTAATCTCTATACTGGCAATTGTGTGTGTTTGTAACAGTTGTGTGTGAGGGAGCGTGTCTTTGTTTGTTTGTAGGTGAAACAGTTTTAGGCCATTCCCACCCACAGCACTTCCCAGTGCCCCACTTTATCAGTCCTGCTGATGTCATTCCCCGTGTCAGTGCCTTTGGCCAGTTGTCAGCCCAGTAAGCTCTGTCACGAGTGTGATAACTGTGTGACACTATAGTACAAATCACTGGATAGGCAGGGGGTACTACTCCCAGATGCAGCAAGTGTGTGTGTGTGTGTGTGTGTGTGTGTGTGTGTGTGTGTGTGTGTGTGTGTGTGTGGTGTGTATGTTTGTAATAAGCATTTTGAAAGTTTCCCACCCAGTGCCCCACTTTATCAATCCTGCTAATGTCATTCCCCTTATCAGCACCTTTGGCCAACTGTCAGCCCAGTAAGCTCCATAGCATGTGTGATAACTGCGGAACACTATAGTACAAATCACTGAATAGGTAGATTAACAAGGAGGAAGTAAGGATAGCTATGAAGAGGATTAAGAGTGAAAAGGCTGTTGGTCCAGATGACATACCTGTGGAAGCATGGAGGTGTTTAGGAGAAATGGCAGTGGTCTTTTTTAACCGGATTGTTCAATGTAATCTTGGAAAGTGAGAAGATGTGTGAGGGGTTGAGAAAAAGTGCTTGGTTACCAATTATAAGAATAAGGGTGATGTACAGAGCTGTAGTAACTACAGAGGGATAACACTGATCAGTCACTGCATGAAATTATGGGAAAGAGTAGTGGAAGCTAGGTTAAGAAGAGAGGTGAGGATTAGTGATCAGCAGTATGGTTTCATGCCAGGAAAGAGCACTGCAGATGTGATGTTTGCTCTAAGAGTGTTGATGGAGAAGTATGGAGAAAGTCGGAAGGAGTTACATTTTGTCTTTGTGGACCTAGAGAAAGCATATGACAGGGTACCTAGACAGGAGTTGTGGTTTTGTATGAGGATGTCAGGAGTGGCAGAGGAATCTGTAAGAGTGCTACAGGATATGTACAAGGATAGTGTGACAGAGGTGAGTTCTGCAGTGGGAGTGACAGGTGCATTTATGGTGGAGGTGGGATTACATCAGGGTTCAGCTCTGAGCCCTTTCATATTTGCAGTGGTGATGGATAGGTTGACAGATAAGATCAGACAAGAGTCCCCATTGACTGTGATGTTTGCAGATGACATTGTGATCTGTAGTGAGAGTAGGGAATAGGTTGAGGAGACCCTGGAGGGGTAGAGATATATTCTAGAGAGGGGAGAAATGATGGTCAGCAGGACTAAGGCAGAATATATGTGTGTGAATGGGATGGAGGATAGAGGAATGGTGAGGATGTAGGGAGTAGAGTTTGCAAAGGTGGATGAGTTTAAATACTTGGGATCAACAGTTCAGAGTAATGATGCGTGTGCAGGAGAGGTGAAGACGAGACTACAAGCAGGATGGGGAGGGTGGAGAAGAGTGTCAGGAGTGATTTGTGACAGACAAGTACCATTAAGAGTGAGAGGGAAGGTCTACAAGATGGTAGTGAGACCAGCTATGTTTATATGGGTTGGAGACAGTGGCATTGACAAAACAGCAGGAGTCAGAGCTGGACGTGGCAGAGTTAAAGATGTTAAGATTTGCAATGGGTGTGACAAGGGTGGACAGGATTAGGGATATGTATGTTAGAGGGTCTGCCCAGGTTGGACAGTTTGGAGACCAAGCCAGAAAGTAGCAGGATTATATTGGTTTGAACATGTGCTGAGGTGGGATGCTGAGTATATTGGGAAATGGATGGTAAGGATGAAGCTGCCAGGTAAGAGGAAAAGCGGAAGGCCTAAGATAATGTGTATGGATGTGGTGATAGAGGACATGCAGGTGGTTGGTGTGACAGACCAAGATGCAGAGTACAGGAAGAAATGGAGACAGATGATCTTCTGTGGAGACCCCTAATGGGAACAGCCAAAAGAAAGGGAAGGAGATGTTGTAATGTCAGTCTTCACAGGTTGCCAATGATTTGCCAGACATAACACAACTCTATGAGTGAATGACTACAAATATGAGGCACACATATGGTCAGTGTACATAACATTGGACAGTTGAATGGTATGAGCTCAGTATATCACATGCAGTTCAACACATGCATCTGCAACAGTATTTCACTATGCAAATACCCTGTATAGGTCTCACATTTTTGTAATTTGTCATTTTTGTATTTAAGCTACCTGTAACACATTACATTTAAGTTACCTGAAAGCAATTATATAACTCAGCACTAAAAAATTAAAAGCACTACACCCTCACAAACTCCCTTTGAGTACCTTGTTCCCCATTGGCCCTTTTCTTCAATTATAAAGGAATTCCCAGTACTATTCTAGCATGTCCAAACGTCAGTTGTCAATCTCCTCTCCGGTCCAGCTGGTGAATCTGGGAATCTTGAGGCAATGTTACAACTGCCTCATATACACAGACAACCCTCTCCTCCTCCCAAGAAATTCCAACACATGTGAGAGATGCAACCATATAGCCAAACTGGAAGCTAAGCTCTCTCAACTCAGTACTGGCATAACCAGTAAGGAGAAGAAGGAAACCACATTCACTACAATTCCAGTCTCACATAGACCTACCATGACAGCAAACTAATCACATAAACACACAAAAACATAATCAGAGGCTCTAAATAAAAATCTGCCTAAGCAGCAGAGACCTCCAAAGCAGACACCCAAGCAACCACTACCCCAAAACAAAACACGTGCAACACATAGCTCACAAAGCCAGTGTGCTGAACAGTCACAGCCCTTAAGGCTAAACAACACACCTGATACACTTGTAATAGGTGACTCTATCGTCAGGCACACTGACATCCCGCTCACCAGGCTGAACAAGGAGACTGTCATGGTGAGCTGCCTGTCGGGTGCTAGGATCCGCCACATAACACAAGCACTCAGGTCACTCCAAGGCAAGTACAAATATGACTCAGTCATTGTCCATGCTGGTGTGAATGACCTGAGATGTGCCTCCCTGGACTACATGAAAAGAGACATAGAGGAGCTCTATGAGCATGTAGCCCAGGCTGGTGTGACCCTGACCTTGAGTAGCATCTTACTCTCACCAAGAATGATGCCACAATATGAAGACAAGATGATCAATTTCAACAATTGGCTTAAGTATTGGTGTCATTCAAAGGAGATCCAATGCCTGTCAGCCTAGGATGACATGCTCGACAAGCCACAATGCTTCACTGGGGATGGCTTGCACCTGTCACCCCTGGGCTTTCGGATATTGGCAAAGGCTCTTGCTAACCCCATAGTGCCTTTTTTAGGCAAGGCTCAAAAGACAAACCCACCTCCATAGGTATCACAAGGGATAAGAAACTGAGAGTAATGCTACTCAATGCCAGAAGTCTAAACCTCAAGATGCACGCACTCGAAACTCTCCTTAGCATGGAGAACATCGATATCTGTGCAGTAACAAAAATCTGGTTCAAGGCTCCAGAGAGCACCTCAGCACTACTGGGTTATACCTCATACCATGCTTTTCGGCCCCAAAACTTTTACTGAACCACAAAAGGAGGGGGAGTATCAATATTCGTCAAAGATACCCACACCTCCAGGTTGGTGGCACAGCACGAAGCATCAGAGACTATCCATGTGCAACTAACAGTGGGTAAAACTGCCTTCCAGTTTATAGCCTGCTACAGACCACCCTCCCAAACCCAGAAACCCCACTCGGCCTTCCTGAGAACACTGAAAAATATGAAGGTCTCTCCAAACACCATTATACTGGGCGACTTTAACTACCCAAACATAGACTGGGAGCATTACTCTAGCTCCAACACCCTAGCCCAAAGGTTCCTAGAATTTATAAACTCAAATGCTATGGAACACCTTGTTACCACTCCCACAAGAGGGGAAAACATACTGGACCTGATCATCACCAACATGGGGACTCTATGCTCCAGACCAGAAGTGTATCCCTCACTGGTAAGATCAGACCATAAACTAATCTCACTGGATATTCACATCCCGACCCCACCCCCTGCCAAGAAAACCACAGTGAAAAACTTCTCTAAAGCAAATTTCACACTCCTCAAAACTGAGGTGGAATCCTTCAAACCCCCTGGGCCTGTGGAAAATATGGCCCAGACCGCAGAATCCCTTATAAACACATTCTATGAACACCTTCAGGAATGCATGGATCATGCAATCCCAAATAAAACTAAGACCCAATCCTCCAAAGGCAGACGTCCAGTCTAGTGGACCCCAACCATAAACAAACTATACAATAGAAGGAGGAAGCTACTACATGATAGAGCAAAATCCCCAAAAAAGGGAAGGCATCTCTGATCAGTATTAGCAAAAAACTACGGGCACTCATAAAATTGTCTAAGGTCAGCTTCGAGAGAAAAATTGCATAGGACACTAAGGATAATCACAAGGCTTTCTTTAGTTATGTTAGGAACCTGGGTGGGAATTCCCAGATATGCTCAGAATTAGTCCAAAATGACAAAAAATACACCGAACCCACAGACATTGCCAACATCCTAGCTGACAGGTTCAGCGCAAACTTCTCCCCCACTCCCCACCAAAAGGGCAAATATCTATCCCAGCAGAGTGCTGCCCCCCTGACATCTCAGATGCTCAGGTAAGAGCCGCCCTCTCCAAAGCAAATAACACAGCATCAATGGGACCAGACGGTGTCCCAGGCTGAATCCTACATGAACTCCAAGAAGAGCTAAACCCAAACATAAAACTACTGTTCAATCTCAGCCTTACTACAGGATATGTACCCAAAGAGTGGCGTACAGCAACAGTGGTCCCTCTCCACAAAGGTGGTGCCTCAACGGATCCTGGAAATTATCGCCCCATAAGCCTGACTAGCTTGGTCTGCAAAGCTATGGAAAGGATCATCATGGACCTCATAAATAAAGATATTGGGGACCTACAGACACTGGATCCTACCCAGTTCGGCTTTAAGGGCAGATCCTGCCTCTTAAACCTGGTCAATTTCTTTGAAACAGTCACCAAGGCCATTGATGAGGGGAAGGTGGTCCACACAGCCTACCTGGACCTCGCAAAAGCCTTCGATGCAATACCCCACTCGGGCATTATAGATAAGCTCACCAGCTTAAATATAAACACCTATGTCACTAGATTGGTTGCAAACTGGCTCAAGGACAGAACCCACATGGTTAGAATTGCTGGAGCCATGTCAGACTCCAAACCAGTTACAAGTGGCATCCCACAAGGCTCAGTCCTGGGACCTCTCTTGTTTGGTATATATTTCACTGAGGTACAGGCCAGCACGGAAGGACTGTGGCTGACCAAGTTCGCAGATGACTGCAAACTGGGTGCCATAATCAACTCTCCAGCTCAGTGGCATACCACCTGCTCAGAGGCGATCTGTTCCTGACGTATAAAGCCATGTCCAAACCGGAATTAATGGACATGCTGCACCTCAGAAAATCAAAATCCCATCGAGGTACGTGCTCAAGAGACTTGAACCTCAGCACTGAAATAAATAGGACATGCTGGAGGGACAGATTCATAACCCAGAGGCTCTCTTCACTCTGTAATAAAATCCCAGTCCAGGTTAGGCAGAGTCCCTCATTGATTCTCTTCAAGAGGAATCTTGATGAGTGGATGGGAGATCATAGGTTTACCCTGGGTATCACTTCTGTGTCACTGTTAGACAGAGGCACAGTATACTAACCTCGAAAAAGGGCATAGCAAAATTAATTTAAAATGGGTGGAGAAAGCCAAACACACTCTGGCTAGGCTTATAAATGCCCTAGGGTAGATAGCCTAGTATGAACCTATGAACCTATCAACCTATGTATATCATAGTTGTATTCACAATTAACATATGGATATCTACAACATCCCAGTAGCTGGCCTAGCAGTGTCAGAGTCAGTATTGTACAACACACACTCCAGTAGTAGACATATGTGAGCCATCCTTTCCTGGGGTGACTCAGGGGCCACAGCTGTGATCTATGTCCCTGCAGACAGACCCAGTTGCTAAGGCCATAGGTTCTGATCAGCAATTCTTGTTGAGACATATTTGTTGACTATCCTATTTCCATTATTACATACCCCCTACTGCATTCTATTACATGCTTACTTGTTTGACATACCTTTTTCTTTCCAAGTATGGGTGGTTTTATTCCACTATGTGTAGCTTGATTTATTGGTCTGTGTGTCTGTGTGTCTCTGTCTCTGTCTCCCTCTCTCTCTCTCTCCCTGATGTAGGGTATACATCTGTTTTGCATAGGCAGCAGCTTGCCTTTTGTAGGTAATGCTCATGAGCAGCTGATGTCCCCCACTTGCTAACTGCATGCAGAACAGCTGTGGTGTTATTCCTGTAGCCAATGGCATGGCACCACACTCCTATAATTGAGTACTTCATGTGGGCCTTGCCCCTTTTCCTTGCCTGTGAGGGGGACTTCATGGAGGTGTGTGAACAACAGGATCATAGAGGGTAGTTGGAAATACCTCTTACAATGGAAACTGTGGCGACAGCCCAACAAACTGGGGGAGAATGTTCCAGACCTAAGGACAGAATGTAAGTATTGCTGTTATACAGTTGAATTAATGCTAGTTTAACAGGGTTTGTGTGGACCTGGCTTTTCTGCATGATTTTAAGTCTGACAGTGTTATGTGGTTGACATTTCAACTGTAGGACTATCTGCAGAATGGCCAGATTTTGGACTCTCATGTTTGGTCTGTTCCTCAGACATTTTCTGTCTTTGGATAATCAGTAGCATAGTGTAGGGATTGCATTCAGTAAATGGTATCATCCATTTGTGTTTCTAACTTCATATCCCTCAGAAAAGATGTTACAACAAACTCTGTTACACCAGCAACTGTCTCAGTTTATAACAACAATATTTCACATATACCCCTGTTTTTGGGCCTCTGTCCCCCAAGTATGTCAGTCTTTGTCCAGATGTCATGCAGTAAGAGGGTGATAGGTAGGGGTATATCATTATTTAGTGCCTTCATTCATGATACCATCCCAGTGATATATCAGACTGCCAGGCATATTATGTGTAAGAGGCCTTATATATGAGAACAAAGCCTGGACATTATGTAGGACTCTGAACAGTTGAGAGGTCTGTGTATTTCTGGCGATTGTTGACAGACTGTCAGGATTGTATAGCAGTGTAGTGTGTCAATGTTATTTGGCCTGTGTAGGGAGGGGGGTAGATGTATGTGTTATGGCTCCTTTTCTATCTGCCTGTGCATGCTGCTCCAGTTTCTGGTGGTCTATCGGCTGTATATGTTTGTAAGGGCAGACTGAGACATGCCCCATACCATGGTCAGGCATCATACTACACTGTGATTTGGGCCAGTATATGTAGGGGTAGTGTGTGAGTGACAAACATGTTGAGAAGTTTTTGTTCACACAGTCCTTATACTGTACTGTTCCTTTGGCTTACCGGTATGTCACTGTGACTGGTGGAATTGGTTGTGGGTATGCACTTTTACACTGGTGTCTGTTTTTCAGTGCTGTTACATCCCTGTAGTGCCTGATATATTTGCCAATACATGTGTAATTCACCATAGCAGATTTGGGTTAGTGTTGTGTCAGTCTGACTGTAGTTTGGACAGTGCTTGATGATACGCTTAGCAGCTGAGTGTAGTTTCCCTAGTGTGATGTTATGTCCAGATATTTGTAGGATATACTGTTGTCTGGCCCCCATAAGTGTTGTGTATTTCTCACACATCAGTGGGATGATGTGAGGATTTCAGTCACTAACTAGTGAGAAGTAATTGAGTGTTGAACTTGTGCTATTTCAGTCAATATATGTTAGGACAGGCAAGAGGGTGTTACTCAGACCTCCCAACCGTACCGAATAACTAATTTTTTACTGAGTTTTGGGGTCCAGATATTGGGGTGCCACGATTCCCGAGTGGCACCCCTCCATTTCTGACTTTTCCCAGCTTTAGTTTTTATTATTTTAAATTTTTTTCCCCATTTTTTTTTTTTATTTTGAGCTAATGTCATCACATGCACAATGTCGTCAGCTTCGTCAGGGCTATCAGTTTGTCGGAATTGAGCTCAAGGGCTCCAAGGGCACATTTCCAACTTTCCCCGTGATTTGCGAGTGCGAGCGGTTAGCACGGGCTATTCAAATGAGCGCTTTAGCAACAGCCCATTCAAGCTTTGTAAACTGCAGTTTGGGTTATTGAAAAAAGTGCTTGCTCTATCTGCCCATTCAAGCTTTGGAAACAGCTCGGTCTATCTGTCGGTTCGGTTAGTAGTTGTAAAGGAATGGGATTAGGCTGCCACTGTTTATGCTTTCAAATGTATTAGGGGGAGCATCTGCAGACTGCTGCTTCGGTATGTTCTTGTGATGGTTGGCAACTCACAAAAGTTACTTTTATGTTGCATTTATTAAAAAATTATCTGTATATGCAGTTTCTTGCAAAATAGATAACGCAAAGGAATTTTGCCTTTAACTTTATAACTTAATTGCCTAATCAAAGCCATCTACACAGCTTGCTGAGGCAAGGAGGAAATGTATTGGTGATCATTTTTACCTATTTCTGTATAAAGTCATACTATTAAAATGTATTTAAGAGGTCCGGGGGTGACATTGCTGCCAGACAGGAGGGTACGAAACATCCAGTGTTAAAACCTCTAAATGATAAATAATAATAA
>NC_056726.1:608114226-608249226 GCF_019279795.1 Protopterus annectens
AGTCAGGAAGATGTATCAAAGAACACATGTATGTTTCTTGTTTTGTGTGCAAGGGGCCAATGATTTGAAAACAGCCCAAAAGTAATCTTTAGCCACCACTGGTCAGATGCATTTTCTTTGGATGTGCTGTGTGGTCTTCAATGCTGTTTCAATGAATGTGAGTTTCAATGGCAGAGAGGTTTTAATGCCAAGTCCATTTCCATTGTGAGATAGTATTGCTTTGTTTAGCAGCTTTGTTAGCAGATGTCTTAGTGTTTGTGCATTGTGCTATAAAATGTAAAAATAAAATCCAGATAATCATTGTAGAGGTAAAGCAATATGCACACATTAGTGTTTATGGTAAATGGGGTGAAATAGACAGGTAATGGGACATTGGAATGGCTGCAGGGGGACTCTGGTGCCGTATTTTGGTTGTCTGTTCTTCAGTTTGAGTTTGAAAGTTGTTATCCCACAATTCCATTGGAGTGGGCAGGGTTATGTAATTATGTATGCAAATTTGATGTTAATCAGCATACAGATTTGTACCTATTTTTCATGGGTCTTGTTCAGATTTTTGATGTTTCCAGGTTGAGAGGTATGGTGTTACTGCAGCATCTGCATCAGCTTATCTTCTGCAGTATTTCAGATATGTCCCTATTTTCATGGTTTTCTCTCCCCACTTTGACAGGCTTGGTCCAGATTCTTTGCACTAAGGGGTTCTAAGTCTACCTCTTGAGTGGCCAGATTGTTGCAGATTGTCCAAGTTTATTGCTCATTTTTCTGGTCTGTTCCACAGATTCATTATTTTTATATCCCTGGTAAATCACTGTGATGATCTAAGGATTTCTGACAGTAAATGATGACATACATTTTACTTTCAGAACTCACATCCTTCAGAACATGTATGCTGAAACAAATCCTGTCACTCTGGCAACATTCTACATTTATAAGGGCAATGTTTAAAATATCTCCCTAGTTTTGGCCGACTGCCCTTGCATTTTGACATGATTTCTTGCACTAAGAGGTTGAAAGGTACGGTTCATCCCAATTATCCACTCTCCTCTATTTCTCCCACACTTTTTCCTCACCTCTTCCTATCCCTTCCACCACTAAACCTTTTTCCATATAACTACTTGTCATCTACTGTTTAGTAATACTCTATTATTACTACTATGGCAATAACTAAACCTTCTAACATACTCCTCTTACAAAGTTTACTCATACTCACACTTCTCCCTACTCTAACTCTAGCATACCTGCTAACCTCCTATGAGCATCTAACACTGTCATACTTCCTATACCCCACCAAACAATTAACCACTTCTTCTCTACCCTCTCATGCTGAACATTTCAATATAACTTTCAGTCCCAGCTATCTACCACCCAAATACCATAGGACAAACCACATTAGATATTACCTCCCAAATACAAGAAGACATCCTTTCCTTCTCAGTAAATATACTCAGACTACATATCTAACACTACTCCTCCCCCTAAAGGATGGAGACATTCACCCAAATCCTGGACCAAACACCTCCAACACCACTCAACCCATTACCACTAACTCCTCTACCATCCAGATACTAAATAAACCACCCAACTCACTACTAATAGCTCACCTCAACACGCGTAGTATCAATAACAAAATTACTCAACTCCAAGCTCTCCTGGAACTCTACTCCTTCGATATTCTGTGTCTTACAGAAACTTGGTTAAAACCCACAACTACAGACAATGTAGTTACCCCACCTGGATACAATATCTTACGTCTCGACCGTGCAACCAAAAAAGGTGGTGGAGTAGCAGTTTTATTTAAATCTAATTTTCAAATTACAACCTTCCACCAAAATCCTCCCCATGTCTCTAACGCTGAAATACTTATTACCAAACTTCAGCTAAACTCTGTTAAATCTATCTATATTATCTGCATCTATGTTCCTCCAGGCAATAACATTACTACCATTGAAAACATACTCTGTTGGTTATCTCAAAACCTCCCTCAAGAAACCATCATTCTTGGTGATTTCAACATTGATTGGAAATATTGCAACAATAACCACCCCACTACCCATATTAATCTCTATGGGTTTACACAAATAATCACCTCACCCACTAGAATTAACAAAACCAATAAAAGAAAGTACCTTAGACTGGATACTAATCAATAATCAACCCCAGACCTACAATTCTGGAACCATCCCAGATAATATAAGTGACCACTTTCCAACCTATGCCATTAGGCTTAAAACCAACCCACATTCCAAACCCATATTCAGAACAATTAGAACCAAGAAAAACTTCAATCTCGCTTCATTCTTAACTGAACTTAAGGCTTGTAATTGGTCCCCATTAAAACAACTTTCCCTTGATGAAGCTGTTGACTACTTCAATGCTAACTTTCTAGCCATCCTTAACCAACACGCTCCTACCCGCTCTATTAGGATAAGAACCAAACCTGCTCCATGGCTTTCTAAGGAAACTAAGCAAAAACTCAACCTCAGGAACAAATACTGGCACAGATCACGCTCAACTAAGAACCCCACTGACCTCCAAAACTTTAGACAATTAAGAAATTAAACAAAAAAAGCCATAATGACTGATAAACAAAACTACTACCTACATTCGCAGCAATCCCACCAAAATAAACCACAAAAATTCTGGGCAAGCATTAATGAACTATTACACCCCGGTCAATCTATTACACCAAATCCACACGGCTCCGACCACAACAATACCAAACAAACTGCCAATACCTTTAATACCTTTTTCACCGAAACTATTCAAACTCTAGCCAGTCAACTCTCACCACAAAATTCAAACACATCTAAGACTGAATCCAACCCACCTCCTCCATTTCACTTCCAACCTGTCCCTACAGCTTTTATTCTCACCCTTCTACAGAAACTCAAACCTTGCACTCCCTCTGCAGACCAACTACCTGCAGAATACTTACAGCTAGCAGCCAAATCTATTGCCTACCCCATCTCCATTCTCATCAATAGAAGCATTACTGAAGGATACGTCCCCATTCTTTGGAAAATCTCACATATTATTCCCTTCACAAAGGGGGGACTCCACTGACCTTTCCAACTATCGTCCCATAGCCCTACTCTCCCCTTTATCTAAGGTTATGGAAAAATGCATCCACAGGCAATTATTAGACCACCTTCTCCATAAAAACCTGCTCTCTAACTCCCAACATGGCTTCAGACCTTCCCACAGCACCACTACCGCCCTCCTCTCCTTCATGGACACCATCAACAAAAACCGCAACCTTAACATGCTCTCCTCTGCGCTTTTCATTGACCTGTCCAAAGCTTTTGACATGGTAAATCACAATATACTCATAAACATTTTGAAATCTATGTCACTTGATGCACTAGCCATAAAATGGTTCCTATCCTACTTAAATAACAGACATCAAGCTGTGCTCTGGAATACCACTCTTTCGTCCCAACTACCCGTTAATATTGGTGTCCCTCAAGGGTCCATATTAGGCCCACTCCTGTTTTCCTTATTCATCAATGACCTTCACGAAGCAGTTCCCCAAGCTACATGCATACAATACGCAGATGATTCTACACTTATATGCTCAGCCAAATCTGAATCTGAACTTCACTTCCTTACACAGAACTTATTTAGCTCAGTAGAACTATGGTTTACAAAACGCTGTCTCTTACTAAATCCCAAAAAAACTAAACTTCTACTTTTTACACCTACTAATAAATCCCCACCAATTGACTTCACTATAACCTCCAATAATAGCACCATTATATCCCAGGATCTTACTACCAAACTGCTAGGTATCACCATAGACAACAACCTTAACTTTGACACTCATATTAATAATATCTTGAAAACAACTAACAGAAAAATAGGCTCTCTATATAGGATCAAACCCTTCCTCACCCCTGCAACTAGAATAACTATCGCCGCACACATCTAATCTCTACCCTACTCTATGCCTCTCCCATTTTCACTAACCTGTCAAAAATAACCTTAAGAAACTAGAATACACCTACAACAACATAGCCAGATTTGCCACTGGTAACCCTTTTAAAACACACCACTGTATTAATCTAAAATACCTAGGGTGGCTTGAATTACAGCAACAGCTGAAATTTAATCAACTGACCATTGCCCATAAAATTCTTTATCAACCTGCTAAGACACCCATACTATCTAACCTTATTCATCCCTACAATAACCTGAGATCCCTAAGATCTTCTCAAAAACTCCTCATAAATATTGTCAGATCAAACAATAGAGCTGGAGACTCTCTCTTCACTAACACTGTTGGGAAAATCTGGAACTCACTCCCCACTGAACTTTCAACACTCCCCTCTATTTCCTTGTTCAAAAATAAACTTAAGCTCTTCCTTAAAACTCATTGGATGTGCCCCTGTACTAAACCTGACTAACCTACACACTCTCACTACTTGTTTCAACCCCACCTTATATGCTCTAGCTACCTGTTTCTACCTTACTATCTCAGCTCAGTAACATTATCATCAGAACTCTACTACCATTCTACCTCCACTACCTAACCTTCCTATTAGTATACTCTCACAAAAGTTCCAATCTTCTTGATTAGAACTTACTTACTCATCTTCTGTTCCAATCTTACTTTCCTTTTCTCTCCTCCTTTATCTAGAATTAAATTATTTGGTTTATTATCTCCTTTTCTGAACAGTTAAAACACAGCTTCATGATAAATTGTATTATGTTTAGTCAATATCTTGTGTTATATACTCTATATACCTGTAACCACTTTTAGCTATACTTCCTTAGTTATTATTAATGTAGTTGATCTCATGTATTTACTTCTGTAGATATATACTGTTATTGAAGTTTGGAGCTTATCTCCCCGGGCCTCTACTGAAAATGGACATATATCCAGCTAGACTAGCCCGGTCAACAAATGTAAAATAAAAAAATAAATAAATAAATAAAATACATAGCTGCTGATTGATGCTAGCTGTAGTGGTGGGGCAAGTATTTAGATCCTGTTGAACATTGTTTGTATTCCTACCTGCTTCTATTTAATTGATATAACAATTTGCTGGCTGCTACACCCTACTACCCAGCATTGACTAGACTGTTCTCTGTAGCATTGCCAAGTTATGGATTTTGCTCCCAGTTAAGCATACAATTAACATTTTGGATACAGATTGCCTAAACTGAGCCTGTGTTAATGATAAGCTAAGTGTGTTGCTAACTGCATTTAAAGCATTACTCCAGCTGCTTATCTCCTTTACCAATTGTAGGTCTCAACTACTCTGACTCTCTCTCTCTACCTCCTGTTTCTCTCCACAATGTTCTTTTCTTAGACAACATTTCCCTCCTACTCTCCTCATTCTCTCTGCATGCACTCATTCTCACTTTACTGCACCATCTTCTCTGAATTCACCCTCCACTCCCTTACCCTTGAACTAACTCTAATGCAGTCTTATCATAGATAAATCTATCCTCCTGGTCCTTATTTTTCCTTCCACCTTCCTACTGAGTTACTCTAACCAACACTGCTGTTATTTATCTCATCCTTATCCTCTTCTCAATCTTTGTTTTACAGGTCCCTGACACCTAAATTAAGCTTGGTCTAAACCCCAGCAAAAATTTAGGAACATCCATACTCTTTAGGAGTGCTGCTTCATCAGAGGAATTCATCTCCAACAACAGTGCAGTTACCAAATAACGTATGTGATACTGCAAACATATGTGACCCTGTCCTGATTGGCCTTCTGTGAACCTCTTTAAACTATTGCTCCTGGTCAGCTACAAAAACATCACTGTGTCCCCCTCACCTTGGTTCTCTAAGGCCATTAAGATGGTCTCCTCCCCACCTAACCTCATACCTAGCCTGTCTCTCTGCTACCTCTTTTCCTTTCTTGCCTATCTCCTTTTGTAACTGCCCCTCAAACCTCTACCTATTTATATCATCTTTCCTGTATCTGACTTCTTTCACTCACACAGTTCTCAACTAGTAACTCCAGATCCAGTGCCTCCCCTTTCCATACCAGGCTCTCCATCCTCACCTCTCTTGCCTAACTCCTAGCTTAGTTACTACCCATCCCTCCCCATAGATTTGTGCTAAAGAATCTAAGTAGTCCATTATTACAACAGTGACCTAGTAAACCCTAAGGCTCAGCTCTCTCTTATATTGCATTCTCCTACTATTCACACTGATTGGTTTCCCTGAGAACTGCTGCTGCTTCTTTAGACTGTGCTATGCCACCTGCTGGCACAGGAAAGGTTGCTACCCTTGATTCTGTGTCACTCATATCCACCACCCCACACCCACAATGCATTGCGGCAAGTAAAAGTCACACTTAGGCTTCTGCGCCATCTCTGCTCCATCCTCCCAACCCCAACATGGTGGTTTAACAAGCTGACCAGGTATGTTATCTACATGGTGAAAATGCAATGTAAAATGTACTTGTTGATTTAAATTGACATCCCAACAAATGTCATGTTTATCTCTTCAGTTGTTGTGTACCAGTCGCTTGTAAAGTGTTCATATTTATTATTGCATTGGCTCTCACTACAGGCTCTAAGGTTATTTAATTAGCGTTTTGTAAAGAGCAGCAGCGATAAATATAGTTCAGCCTGCTTTACCCTGTTTTGAGATTTACTAACATTTAACTGCTGGAAAGGATCTGGAACATGTGTATATCCAATATAATATTGTGATAGACGAGATACGGTAGCGTCTTACTGACTTGGGTGCATTTTCATAAGACAAAGTTCCTGCAAAGTGTTTTAAGCTGCTTTTGGTACACTTTAATGGCATCTGCATTGTGTTTTGGATACGACTAGCAGGGTTATAACTTTTTCAAAAAGCTTTACCCTGTTTTGGACCTTGCCTAACTTTTAACTGCTGGAAAGGTTTTGGTATTGTGTATGCCCATTATAAAGGACTGTTAAGATGAATGCGATAGGGTTTTACCTAATTGGCGGCATGTTCAATGCCAAAATCTCATAAAGTGTTTTTTAAACTCCTCTGCAACATACGTCCACTGTAATGCACCTATAGGATGTATGCAATGGCATTTTACTAATTTGGCAGCATTTTCATTGCCACACATCTTGCAAAGTGTTTTCAAACTGCTCTGCAATGGATAACAGCTGATTATTGCTATTACTTAGATGTTTAAACATACAGTCAGCTAATCACCATTTTCAGCATTGCAAGGCTAATAATTGAACACTCAGTTTTACAGTGATGCCTAAGTCAAGGTCTTAGTCGAAGACTTCTGCCAAGATATCCTGTTACTTTGCATGCAAGGAATAAAGTCATGCACACTGTTTTATGGAAAAACTTGCATGGCTTAGTATTGCTAATAGGTTTTACTCAGTACTAGCAGGCCCAATACCCCTAAGAAAGTCTGACTGTACTTGAGTTAATACATAGCTGCTGATTGATGCTAGCTGTAGTGGTGGGGCAAGTATTTAGCTGCTGTTGAACATCAATTGTATTCCTACCTGCTTCTGTTTTATTGAATTTAGCAATTTGCTGGTCGCTACACCCTACTACCCAGCAGTGACTAGACTGTTCTCTGTAGCATTGCCAGGCTATGGATTTTACTTTGTTGCAATACGCCTAGCATTTGACAAACTAACAGAGCCAGTTGCTCCCAGTTAAGCATACAATTAATATTTTGGATACAGATTACCTAAACTGAGGCTGTATTATTAATAAGTTAAGTGTGTTGCTAACTGCATTTATAGCATTACTCCAGCTGCTCATCTCCTTTACCAATTGTCGGTCTCAACTACTCTGACTCTCTCTCTCTACCTCCTGTTTCCCTCCACAATGTTCTTTTCTTAAACATTTCCCTTCTACTCTGCTCATTCTCTCTATATTTTCTCATTCTCACATTACTGCACTATCTTCTCTGAATTCACCCTCCACTCCCTTACCCTTCAGCTAACTCTACTGCAGTCTTATCATAGATAAATCTATCCTCCTGGGCCTTATCTTTCCCTCCACCTGTCTACTAACGTATTCTAACCAACACTGCTGTTATTTATCTCATCCTTATCCTCTTCTTTAGCTTTGTTTTACAGGTCCCTGACACCTAAATTAAGCTTGGTCTAAACTCCAGCAAAAAACGAGGAACACCCACACCCTTTAGGAGTGCTGCTTCATCAGATGAATTCATCTCCAGCAACATTGCAGTTGCTGAATAACATATGTGATACTGCAAACGTATGTAACCCTGTCCTGACTGGCCTTCTGTGAGTCTCTTTAAACTATTGCTCCTGGTCAGCTACAAAAACATCACTGTGTCCCCCTCACCTTGGTTCTCTCAGGCCATTAAGCTGGTCTCCTCCCAACCTAACCTCATACCTAGCCTATCTCTCTGCTACCTCTTTCCCTTTCTTGCCTATCTCTTTTTGTAAATGCCCCTCAAACCTCTACCTATTTATATCATCTGGCCTGTATCTGACTTCATTCACTCACAGTTCTCAACTAGTAACTCCAGATCCAGTACCTCCCCTTTCTCTACCAGTATCCATACTCACCTTTCTAGCCTAGCTCCTAGATTGATTACTACCCATCCGTCCCCATAGATTTGTGCTAAAGAATAAAAGTAGTCCATTATTACAACAGTGACCCAGTAAACCCTAAGGCTCAGCTCTCTCTTATATTGCACTCTACTACTATTCACACTGATTGGTTTCCCTGAGAACTGCTGCTGCTTCTTTAGACTATGTTACCCTGTTCTGTTTGCTATGCTCACTCTGATCCTCTACCCTACCCCATTCCCACCCACCCCATATCACCTAAACTTAGAGTTACAATCCACACCCGCCACTAATTAACACTCACAACCACCTAATCATTCCCCATTCATAACAATTCACCACACCCTGAACATTACACCCTTTACCTACTCCCAACCGCAACAGCTATAGATACTACTCCTACACAGCTATACTTTCTACTCCTACTCATTCCCCACTCTACCTAAACTTAAAAGATGCACCCCCCACAAAATACCCAGCCTCCAAAACTAATAATATACCTACTAATCAGCATATCTCTACTCCTGCTCTCTATCCTGATCTCATATCACACTGCCCATTATATGAGCAACACAACACAATGGCAAACAGAATCCACAGCCAATTCCAATAAACTAAGAAATTTCCCTATATCACCATCTGAACTCACCTCCTCCCAACCTCTTTCATACTCTTATAATAAACCAACAAATTAAACTAACCCCCACTCTTCCCAAAAACTAACCAGAATACTACACAAACTTATTAAACTCTGCCTACACGTACTCCAAAATCTTTCCTGCTGTGGAGACATACACTCTAATCCAGGTACCAACTCACCAAGCACAACTAACTTAAATCAGACAAATGCTCTAAACCTGAGACCTACCTCTTCTCTCCTCCTCTTAAACATAAATGTGAGAAGTATTCTCAACACAATTCAAGACCTACATGCCCTACTAGCCTTATACAAACCAGAGATAGTGGTGTTAACCAAAACTTGGCTTAAGGCAGAACATCACAATAATGAGATAACTCTACCTGGGTATAATATTATACATAATGATATAACAGGGAAAAAAAGGTGGAGGCATAGCCATAGTTTTCCAAAATCATCTCACTACAGAGCAATTTGAGTGCAATTCCCAAGAAATCAAAAATATAGAAATAATATTTGCTAAACTAAAACTCAACTCCAGAAAATATATAATTATTGCAAGTGGCTATATTCCACCAGGCAATAACATTACTACACTGGAAAAGCTGCTATGCTGGATGTCTACCTCCCTCCCACAGGAAACATACTACTAGGAGACTTTAATACTGACTGGACTGAATGCTCCAGTCACAACCCCTACACTCATATCAACCTACATGGGTTTACCCAAATTATATCTGACCCCACTAGAATTGACAAGACATCCAAATGACAGTCCATCTTAGACTGGATACTGCTATTGAACCCCAATCTCATATAACAATCAGGATGTCTCCCAGACAGTCTAGCTGACCACCAAGCAACCTACCTTATTAGGAACAAATCCCGCCACACCACTCGCTCCACTGTAAGGATAATACAGAATAAAAAGAACTTCAAAGCTAATGACCTAATCAATGCACTAAAATTCAGTAATTGGACTCCCCTGACTCACCTACCTCTTAGATGAAGCCGTGCAATATTTTAACTCACCCTTCCTTAGAATCCTAAATGAGTATGCACCACCCAGAACTATTAGAGTCAAAATTAACTATGCCCCTTGGCTAACAAAAGAGACAAAACCTATAATGAAAGATATAGACAAAGCCTGGTTAAAATTTCATAAACACAAAACCGCTTCCTTGAAACAGAACTACTTAGAACTCCGCAACAATGCCAAAAAAAACCCACATTAAACTAGACAAAGCTAATTACCATAAAACCATGCAAGACAAATTTGCTCACAACTCTCAAAAATTCTGGGCCACAATAAATAGTTTACTGCATCCTGGAAAATCAACCACCCCTACCCCTGTATTATCGGATAACCATGATAACATCCCCATACATTTCAACAAATACTTTACTGAAACAATCCAAACCCTAACCAACACCCAAAAATAGTACTAACAACCCCATAACAAATCTTACCCATACCAATCCCATAGAACAAAACAATTCCAATAGCTTTTCCCTACACCCCAGTGTCTACCTACAGATCTAACTCTACTACCATCTCTGTCTCTCTTTAAACAAAGACTCAAAATTCACCTAAAATCACACTGGTTGTGCCCCTGCACTAACCCTGACTAACTAAATTGTTTACCTCCTTCACTTCTATCTTCCTACTTCCTTGGGTCCACATTCACCCTTTTTACCCCTCTTAGGTACAAACTGCTCTCCTAATTTGCTTTCTAATCTGTTTTTCTGCTTCCAACTATTAACTATAGAATACTTTTGCCTGTCAATCAATCTGACAAATTGTATACATTATTATCCTTCTGGTACTTTTTGTATTTAGACCATGTGTTTTCTGAATGTATATTCCTCTGACTTGTATATTTTCTATACATTTGTATTTATACTGTCTAGTTCTTCTTCTTTTGCCTGCTTGTTTAATTTTTGACAAAAAAATGTGTATTTTTTCTTTTTTTACTTAGCTGGAGCTTTTCTCCCCGGGCCTCTACTGAAAATCGAAATATATCCAGTTAGACAAGCCCGGTAAACAAATGAAAAATAAATAAAATAAATAAATAATACTAAAACTATTACTAAACTCCTAAAAAAACTTAAACCAACCACACTTGCAGCAGACAAACTTCCAGCTGACTTCCTTCAGATAACAGCTGATGCCATAGCCTACCCTATATCTATTCTCATAAATAGGTCCATAACTGAATGCACAATACCCACCTTGTGGAAAATATCACATATTATTCCACTCCACAAGGGAGGTAAACCCCTATAGCTTACCAACTATCACCCAACACAGCTATTCTGTCACCTTTATCAAAAATATTAGAGAGAATAGTTCACTCTCAACTAATGCAGTACCTCCTGAAAAATAACCTACTATCTCATTCTCAGCACAGCTTTAGACCTTCCCATAGCACCACCACAGCACTACTTTCATTTACCAACATAGTCAATCACCATAGAAACAAGGGACTATTCATATCCACCATATTCCTAGACTTATCTAAAGCCTTCAACATGGTAAGCCATAGTAGACTTCTGGAAGCGCTAGCTACCCTTAACATAAACTCTTCCACTATATCATGGTTTAGTAACTACCTATCAGGTCGACAGCAAGCAGTGCTACAGCAAGACCAATTGTCCTCCCTATTACCATTATCCATAGGTGTCCCTCAAGGATCCATTCTTGGTCCATTGCTGTTCTCCCTATTTACAAACCAGATAGATGCATCCTCAATCACTGCCACAGTAGTACAATATATAGACGACACCACCATTCCCACTCCCAACATAAAGGAAGTACAAACCATAACTCAAAAACACTTTGCCTCAGCAGAAGCACAGTTAACCAACATCAAACTTCTTCTTAATCCCAAAAAGAAACAACCTAATTATATTTGGCCCTGGTAGACCTCCTCAGCTAAACAATGATTTCACCATAATCTCCAAAGATAGCATTAAAATCACCCCAACAAACCACACAAAACTGCTAGGGCTAGTAATTGATAACCTCAGATTTGACATTCACATAGCCCAAACAATCAAGAAAGTAAACAAAAAGCTGGGTCTCCTTTATAGAAGCAAACATTCCATGACCAAGACTACAAAATCCACAATTGCAAGAATTCATCTCTTATCCATCCTACTGTATGCCTCCCCTATACTGACAAATCTTCTCCACACCGAACTTAACAAAATGGAATCTTGTTACAACAAGATTTCCAAGTTTGCAACTGAGGCCTCTCATAGATCCCATCACTCTCTTACCCTAAAGCAGCTCAACTGGATTGAGCTGCCTCAACTACTGCTACTTAATTAACTCTCAACAGCACACAAACTGTACTACCTGCCTGACAAAACGTCATCACTACAGCATCTAATTCAGCCCTACACAACCACCAGAACCTTAAGATCCAGCAACCAAAACCTTATAAATGTCATCAAACACAAAACTGATGCTGGTAATTCTCTTTTTGCCTGCACTATAGCCAGTATTTGGAATCAACTCCCAAATCACATTACTTCTACAACCTCTGCCTTCCAATTTAAAAAAAAACTCCTCAAAAGCCACTAGTCAAACAACTGGCTTTGCTCCTGTGTCTCCCCAGGTTAAATCAAACCACTGCACTGTTCCATGAATTCAGCTGCTAAGGGTCACCTATTACTTCTTCTAGTTACCCAAATATACATGTTCTACCTCAAACATATGGGCTTTTCAGAATGAACTCCTACAATACCTTTTGTGCTTTTTTTCTCAAATATTGTGCTACTTTAATCTTACAATGTACAGCACATAATCCTTACTATTACATGCTTAAATGAGTCTGTAATGTACTTGTATATAGTCCTGATAACAACAAGATGTTAATATCTAAATATTGCATGCTGAAATGTATTCTTTGATGTAAGTGAAATCCTCACTTGTACTTTACTGTATGTGGAGCTTTTCACCCACTGGCATCCGCTGAAAAGGGACCTGTGTCCAGTTGGACTTTCCCGGTTATCAAATGTAAAATAAAATAAAATAAATAAAAATAAAAATATTATGTATATATTTTTCCATATATATGCATCCCCATACATATATACATGTGTGTATAAATGCAAAACCTGACTGATTCAACAGAATATTTTCCCTACTGTTGAATGACTCTACTGCATGATATATTTGAAAAAGCATCAGCAGTTCTTATAGCTCAAATGGTGTAATGGTACATTGATCTGACTATGGTGTATAAGGCCCTGGGTTCAAGACTTAGCAGCGCTGATTATTTTCATGCTAGGCAGAACAGTGGCTGATGGAAACAGAGTGATTAAAGCAGTTTTAAGCAGTCATAAGTGGGTTTGTGTGGGTTTGCATGAAGCTCACGATGCCAACATATGGTTAAATGTATATATGCTTATTCTGTGTTGGGTTAAAAGAAAAGGAAAAAAAAAGGGGTGATAGGAAAGTGGTGAAAAAAGGGGCATGTAGAGGGGAAAACAATATGAAAGATAGGTAGGGATGTGCAGGACAGGTGTAGAGAAGGTCCATAGCTGTCCATTTTTTATACAGCAACAGCTATGAACTTGTACAGAATTTGGAGGTGAATTTGGACACTCAAACCCCAGAGAGAGGGGTGAGGACAACAGAAATGTGTTGTCAAGCCAATTGGACCAGATTACATCTGTCCAGTGGCTATGTGTGCAAAATGGACAGCTATGTATGGGGAGACATTTTTTGGGAGGACAGATGCCCTTTTCTTTTTTTTTTAAGGTGAGAGTGGGATATTGGGGAAGGATTTTAGGTATGTCTGGGGAGGTAAGTTGGGTAGGGAAACAGACTAGACAGACAAGACAACAGACAGGGGTGGTATATGACACATGATAGGGGTAAACACATTTGATGGGGAGGGTGGTTGGGAATCCGAAGCCCATGGGCCCCCATATGATTACAGTGAGATCACCAACCATGGGCAGTCACCACTGGAAATTCAAGGTCCCAAGGGTGGCTGTGCTGGGGGTTGGGGTTGAGGTGCACCAGGCAGCTCTCAATCTGGCGCAGCTGATCTCAAACTCAGATCTAAGGGTGCTGCACACCAAACCCTGGCCATCATGGCTGGTAACAGCTTCCTGTCTGTGCCCACTCCCAGGGTGTCGGCCCAAAGGTGGTACAGGGCAGGACCAGTGGAGGAGGCAGATCCAGGTTAGGTCCCAGATGTGCTGGGGACAATGCCATGGCCAGATGAGGTGGGACAGGTGGATCTGCTGGGATCTGTCTTCCCAGACACACTATAGTGTTGAGGTTTTACAAATTATGTTGATTAGTCATGAACAATACATTTCGAGATTAGTTATAACAGCAGGCATGGGTGTTCCAATTAGCCCCATAAAAGAGATTTGGAACAGTTGCATAGCAAACAGAACACATACAGGAATGGAATAACTTTATGCATCATAACAGCATGCCAGTAACATTGACTGCAACAGGCCACCAACAATGGTATTTGAACAAGGTATGTTAACATGCAAGCAATCAAATATAAGAACAATAATATAGCACAAGTCCCAGCATTAGGTTTGGAGTAAAACATACCCATAGTATATGAATTATTGTATTGATCCAGATGAGGGGTGAGAAAAGAGACAAAAAGTCCATTACCATCTGTTTATGCTTCTATTTTCCACAACAGTACTGCTTAATACTCCATGGGTCTGCCCCCACTTTACACCTACCTATGGCCCATAGCTTCTGTACCACAAACATACCTATTAAACTTACAGCCTGGAATGGTATGTTGCAAACTGTGACAACTCTGGGGTACATGACTAAAGGGGACTCGTACATGTCAGGGGTACTTATCTGGCACAGGAGGGGTACCCTGACTTGCTGTTATGTGAGTGTGCCACTGGTATACATCAACTGGTTTCCTATCTGTGTCCAGGATTATTTGCAGCAGTGACCACTAGCAGTGACAGTTTGACACTTGGGAGACATGTAATGAGAACATACATCTCAACCTCTTAGAGCATGACATCTGGACAAAGCCATACATGAGAGTGAGACAAAGGGTCATAAATATGGACAATTTTTAGATATTGCTCTTACAAACTTAGAATGTTGATAGCATAACAGGTTTTGTATGGCTTTTCTGAAGGATATGATGCTTGACTCTTATAATGTCTATCATTATTTTCTAACTTCAGTCTGTAATGATTTGCCACTGGTTTGCCATGACACCACTACTTTATGTAAAACAGACCAAAACTCTGAGACAAATATCTGAACATTCAGTGAATATCTGTACAGTTGAGAGGTATGATTTGGGAAGAGTGCATATTGTATGTATCCTGCTGTCATTTGCAGGCATGTGGTGTGACAATTGAACAGATGTACACAGTTTATTGTATACCCTTCAACCAGATACTAGCAACATTTCCTTACCTGTAAAACCTGTGGTGAAAATTTACGTTAACACAACCTGACTGTTTTTACATTTATTCCTGATTCCTTATATGTAGATTTGCACACATCTTAGTACCACTCCCTGGATTCGAACCATATCTGGGTGTGCAAAATTAACAACTAAGCTATTTCTCATCACAATGAGCTGCTGTGCTTTGGTTCCCTGGTTTCTACCTAATAGTCTCTTGGTTAGATAGTCTGACCTTGAAATCATATGATTCATGCATGACAGATAATTATTGTACTGTGCATTAATCCTTTGGATTACTACAATCTGGAAAGCAAAGGTTAACACAAAGCAATGGGTTAACACAAAGCAATGCTGCATGGAATACAGTTTTATACTTTACACATTACTATTCAGGGTTCAGAGATTAGTGCAGTATATATGTCTACAACTTACCAGAATAAACACAACAGTTTTTTATAAAGGGTCTTTATTTCACATCAATATTAGTAAGCCAAACTTTTATATTTATTCAGTTCACGCAGTAAGAGTATACCTACTAGCAGTATGCAATGTAATTCTTCTTAGCTATTTGGACTATTTACTGCAAAATAAATTTGTACTCACCAGCCTATAGGCTCAGCCTCAGTAGTCTGTTACCATGGGATTCAATGTTCACAGCCCTCTCTGCTACAGCTGTAGGGGAGAAAAACACATATTATGCATATCTGTCTATCACATTCTCAGGCTAGTATTTGCTGCAAACTACTTGATAGTGGCACTTACACACTACTTGAGCATTCTGGGCCCATCTATCTTGGATCCACTGGTCCAAGAGATCCCTCTTCCTCCGCTTTAGGTCAGCATAGTGGTGCAGTACCTGCTCACCAGTCCAGGAAATGACAGTATCACTGGTGAGGTCATGTGTGAGATGGTTCCAGGCCTCCGCTTTGTATTGGGAGCCCTGGTACTGGTTCTGCACCAGTCTCTCCTCATGCTTTTTTACTAGGAGTCCAGTCATGACCCTGGAATCCTGAATGCTCCAGAATTGCACCCAGAAGTGCACTCCCTCTCCAACTCCAGACATTGTATCTGCACAGATGGACTATTACAGATTATAGCCGTATTCCTGCCTGTGCCATTTAAATAGTGTGATATTTCTGCCTTTTGCTGTCATTGGACCATTTTGAAAAGGTTAAGCTCCACTAAGCAGTGCGTAAATCTGCTGAGCTGGTTTTAACACTGCTTAAAGGAGAAGTTGTTGAGCAGTGTTTAACTGTGCGCAAATCCACTTAGCTGAACCAAACACCCTAATACTGGGTGATTTTAACTACCCTGCCATTAACTGGGAAAGCTACTCATGTACCAACACCTTTGCCCAACGGTTCTTGGAATTCATAAATTCCAACGCCCTGGATCAACTAATCCATAGTCCCACCAGGGGCTCCAATATCCTAGACCTGGTCATTACCAACATGGGAAATCGATGCTCCACACCTATGGTCACCCCCTCGTTAGTCACGTCTGACCATAAGCTAATCACCCTTAACATCCACATCCCACCCCCCCAGTAAGGAAACCTCCATAAAAAACTTCTCCAAAGCCAACTTCATGCTACTCAAGTCAGAAGTGACAAACTTCATGATGCCCATGCAGACGGGAGCTGAAAGTTCAACTGCTGAATCCTACACTAAGGCACTGTACGAGCACATCCACTCATGCATAAATCGTGCCATCCCAAATAGAACCAAGATGCTCTCATCCAAAAATAAAAAGCCAGTCTGGTGGTCCCCTGCCATAAACAAACTTTACAACAAAAGGAAGAAAATGTTGCAGAAAAGAGGAAAATCCCAAGATGCAAAAAACTTCCTTACCAGCCTCAGTTAGAAACTGAGATCTCTCATAAAATCCTCCAAAGCTAGTTACGAAAATAAAATTGCCAAAGATTCCAATGACAACAACAAGGCATTCTATAACTATGTCAAGAATCTAAATGGCAATGCTCAGATTTGCTCTGAACTAAAACAGAATGGCACTAAATATACTGATCCCAAGGATATTGCCAATATCCTGGCAGATCGATTCAGTGCCAACTTCACCCCCCTCTCACCCCCTAAATGGCCCATCTCAATATGGGAAGATTGCCAAATTCTGGTAATAACGGCCACACATGTAAAAAACGCACTCTCCAAAGCTAAGAATACAGCATCCATGGGACCAGATGACATCCCGGGCTGTGTACTACATGAACTACAATATGAACTGGCACCTCACCTAAGTGTCATGTTTAATCATAGCCTCACCTCAGGTTTCATGCCCACTGAGTGGCGCACAGCTACAGTTATCCCACTCCACAAGGGGGGATCCACCTTGGATCCCGGAAACTACCGTCCCATCAGTCTGACAAGCCTTATCTGCAAGGCCATGGAGTTTATTATTAAGGAACTTATAAACAAAGACATTGGCAACCTTCAAACACTGGACCCCACCCAGTTTGGGTTCGTGAAGGGCCGATCTTGTCTCCTGAACTTGATTGACTTCTTTGAATCAGTCTCCAGAGCCATGGACAAGGGTAAGGTGGTCCACACAGCCTATCTAGACCTTGCCTAGGCCTTTGACACCATCCCCCACTCTGGAATCATATATAAACTTACTAAGCTGGGCATTAATCTCTACGTCACCCAATGTGTTGCTAACTGGCTTACTGATAGAACCCACACTGTAAAAGTAGCAGACTCCAAATTCAGCTCCAGACAATTGACAAGTGGAGTACCTCAGGGTTCAGTCCTGGGACCGCTCTTGTTTGGCATTTACTTCTCTGAAGTACAGGCCAACACTAAGGGACTCTGGATAACAAAGTTTGCAGATGACTGCAAACTGGGAGCCATTATTGAATCCCCAAATGATGTGGATACTCTACAAAAGGGCCTTACAGAAACAGCTGCTTGGTGCCAGAGCCATGGGCTCAAGCTCAATGCCAAGAAATGTATAGTTATCCCCTTTGGGAAAAAAACATGTATCCATGAATTACCATATAGGTGGCAGTACACTAAACACCGAAAGTTTGATAAGAGACTTGGGGACACAGGTAGACAGTGGTCTCACCTTCGATAACCACATCGCCAAAACAGTCAGGAAATCCTTCTATGTGGCACACCTCATCACTAAGGGCTTTTCATCCAGAAAAAAGGAGGTCATTGTCCCACTGCACTCATCCCTCATTAGACCCATTATAGAATACAATGCCCCATTTGGTATGTACCTCTCAAGACATCTGCAACAACTGGAAAGGCCACAGAAATACCTCACTAAAAGAATCACAGGCCTAAAGCAGATGCCCTATGCTGACCGCCTTAAAAAACTCCAGCTATACTCTGTCGCATATTGTCTACTCAGAGGCGATCTTTGCTTAACATACAAGGCCAAGTCAAACCCAGAGCTGTTGGACATGCTACACTTAAAGAAATCCCAATCCCTCAGAGCCATACGCTCCAGGGATCTAAACCTTGTCATCACAATAAACAAGACATGCTGGAGGGATAGGTTCCTGACCCAGAGACTCCCCAGACTCTGGAATAGATTGCCCATACATGTCAAGCAGAGTGCCTCTTTGGTCCTCTTCAAAAGGAACCTTGACGATTGGATAGGAGAAAGGAAATTCACCCCAGGGATCACGTCAGTCGCCCTGCTAGACAGGGGTCCAGGGAAGTAAATAGTGTGGGAAGAAATAGCCAGGGAATTGTTATGGCTAGGCTTGTATAGGCCCTAGGGCTGATAGCCTAGTACCAACCTATGAACCTACCTGTTGCTTAGCAATCATGTCTTATCAATGGTTACACTTGCTAAGCATAGCTGAAAATTGCTAACCATTGCTCACTTTTAAATTTTTTTAAATATAAATATATCAGATGACTAATTTCATTTATTAAGTGTATAGCATATACTTTACATGACATACCTCTATGTGCTTTCCTTACATTGCCAAGGGGTGTGACTATACTGTATGGGGCACTTGTGTGTACATAGGTGGGTTCACATGTTATATGCACTCACACTTACATTGTACACCAGTTACATTACCCTAGTTGACAAAAAACAGTTGCTACATAATTTAAGTTTACAAAAATAATTTTAACACTGCTTTCCCATAGAAAAATAATGTGCCTGTCTTGGTACTCGAACCGTGAATACCAGCATGTAAAGTCAGGACTCTAACCATGACACTATCTCAGCTTGAAAACTTTATTTATATATTTGTATTTATCTCCTATGGGTTGTTTAAGCTATGGTAAGCGATGGGCCGTAACGTGCACAACCACTTTGCTATGCTTAAATATTTCTTAGCTTAGAAAAAAATATATAAATATTATTATTATATTAATATGTTATATAAGTATTGTGGTGTTCTAACAAGTCATTAAGGACTGCAATCGGGAAACAATGGCATTCATTTGGCTTTCAGACTTCTATCCTTCAGAGACTCCTGCTAATACATATCCTGTTTTCTATCAACTTTCTAAGTGTGTGAGGTCAGTTTTTCAGAGGTGTCCCTATTTTATTGCTTTCCCCCCATTATTTGTGCCTTTGTCCACATGGACTGCTGTCAGGGAATACTGGCAAACATTTGCTTTCAGACCTTTATCCTTCGGTAATTCATGCTAAAGCATGACCTGTTTTCTATCAACTTTCTATGTTTGTGGGGCAATGTGTATGTTGTGTCCCTTTTGAGGGATTTATCCTCCATTATTTGTGCATTTGCACACTTTTCCTGCTTTAGCAGGTTGTGGACGTGTCATACGGCACTTTTACAATGCAGGCGGTGTGTCACAGAACCTGTCACACATCCCCTGCATTGCTTTCCTGATGCCATGTTTATTTCAGTGTCTGCAGACGCTGAAATGATCATTATTTCATTTCGGTATCCACGGACACTGAAATACTGGCGTAATATTAGAGTAATTCTCTAATATTATACCAGATCCTATTAGAAAGTGCCGTATGGCACTTTCTGAGTGCAGGGGGCATGTTCAATGTCTGTGCACTACTTGAACACACCCCCTGCACTCATTCACGGTTCATGTCTGTATAAGTTGAACAGCAGCATGCCTTCATGAATATGCAAGGTGGTCTGCTGTGCTATATGGACACAAACCACTCCATGCGAGAATAGTGCTATTTTTGCATGGAGTTTATTGCATCCCAGGAATTGTTTTCAGTAGTACAGCTTGTATTACCATCCTTGGACTGAATATTACATGTTTAAATTCCCATTCATGTGTAAACATTCTGAATTTTCTGATTGTAGACTGTAGATTTCCACAAGACATGACCAAAGAAGTTATGCCCTGTCTCAAGAGTATAGACCTCAATGCATTAATCAGATTTACATTTGTCGTGTTTACCCATTTGATTGCTTCAGGGAACTTGGAATAATAATGTACTTATATATGATATATAGCTTTTCTAAAGATAAACAAATCAGTGCCTTCTCAACGTTAGGGACAAAGCTGCTGTTCTTTACCAAGACGAATATGGATGTATCTGTAAGCAACTCTTATTCTGGTTTGTCATTAAGGTGTGTGTTGCTGGTGATGCAACTCTGTACTTCTTGTATGAATCACAACCAGTAGCCATATAGCTTGGTCTTCCATTATACCTCATGATTCCCATATGAAATGTATGCAGTCTGTCAAGAAGCTTCTTTTTTATTTTATTTTTTTTATTGTGAAGTATTTTTTAACAGCTTTGAAGAATAAATCCCAGATAAAACTTCTATTCCTTGAAATACAAACAAGACTGAATTACATTCCCTACCTCCATCCTTTCATACTAAATGGAGTTATGCTACTGAGCATGTCAGTGGCCTGAAGTCAAGTAGACATATCAGACTGAGGATGTTAAGTGAGAATGAAGGCCAAGGAAGAAGGCATGATGGTCAGACGTTCTTGATAGACAAAGATGAATAAAGAAAATATGCTTGTAATGTGTTTCGCCTACTGGCCACAAGGACACGTCTACTACAGCTAAAATAGGTTCATAGGTAGGTACTAGGCTATCTGCCCGAAGGCATTTATAAGCCTAGCCAGAATGTGTTGGCTTTCGCCGCCCCCTTAGATTAGTTCCCTGTGCCTCTGTCCAGCAGAGCCATTGAAGTGATCCCTGGGGTAAACTTTCTGTTTCCCATCCACTCGTCAAGGTTTTTCTTGAAGAGGGTTTAGTTTCATAGTTTCATAGTATAGTACTAGGCTATCTGCCCTGGGGCATTTGTAAGCCTAACCATAGTGATGTGGCTTTTGCCACCCCATGAAATGGTACAAAAATGTACAGAATAAATCTAGAATACTGTGCCTCTGTCTAGTAGTGACACAATGAAGGTCCCTTTATATAATAGAATTAGTTTACTCTGCCCCTGTCTAGTAGTGACACAGATGTGACCCCTGGGGTAAACTTATGATCTCGCATCCACTCATCAAGATTTCTCTTGAAGAGAGTCAGTGAGGGGCTCTGCCTAATACGAACTGGGATCCTGTTCCAAAGCATGGGAAGCCTCTGGTTTATGAATCTATCCCTCCAGCATGTCCTATTCATACTTGTGCTGAGGTTTAAGTCTTTAGCTCTCGTGGTCCTGATGGATTTGGATTTTTTGAGGTGGAGCATGTCCATCAGATCCTGATTGGACATGGCCTTGTACGTCAGGCAGAGATCACCTCTGAGCAGGTGGTATGCTACTGAATAGAGCTGAAGTTTCTTTAGTCTGGCAGAATAGGACATATGTTGGAGACCCTTGATCCTTTTGGTGAGGTACTTTTGTGGTCTCTCCAGCTGTTGCAAATGCCGGGTGAGGTACATACCAAATGGGGCATTGTACTCAATCATGGGTCTGATGAGGGAGGAATATAGGGGTACAATGACATCCTTAGATCTGGATGTGAATCCCTTCATGATGAGGTGTGCAAGGTAGAATGTTTTTCTAACCACTTTGGCAACGTGGGTGTCAAATGAGAGGTTGCTGTCTACTTGGGTCCCTAGGTCTCTGATTACTTTTTCCGTACTAGTGGGTTGCTGTCTATGTGATAATTTGTAGGTACTTTGTTTTTTTCCAAAAGGGATGACTATACATTTTTTGGCATTTAGTTTAAGGCCGTGACTACGGCACCAGTTGTCCTTTTCAGTGAGGCCTTTTTGTAGGATGTGTGTGTCTGCTGGTGTATCGACTATGGTGCCTAGTTTGCAGTTATCTGCGAAATTTGTCAGCCACAGCCCTCCCGTGTTTGCTTTAACATCTGAGAAATAGATGCCGAACAAGAGGGGTCCCAGGACAGATCCCTGTGGGACACCACTTGTGACTGGCTTTGAGTCTGACATTGCTCCAGTGATTTTAATTTTATGGGTTCTGTCCTTTAGCCAGTTTGCAACCCATCTAGTGACATAAGGGTTTACTTTTAGGCTGTTTAGCTTATCTATGATGCCTGAGTGGGGTATTGTGTCGAAGGCCTTAGCCAAGTCCAGGTATGCTGTATGGACTGCTTTGCCCTCATCAATGGCTCTAGTTACTGTTTCGAAAAAGTCATCTAGGTTTAAAAGGCAGGATCTGCCCTTTACAAGGCCGAACTGGGTGGGGTCAAGTGTCTGTAGGTCCCCTATGTCTCTGTTTATGAGTTCCATAATGATTCTTTCCATAGCTTTGCAGACCAGGCTAGTTAAGCTTATGGGGGCGGTAGTTTCCAGGGTCAGTAGAGGCACCCCCCTTGTGGAGTGGGACCACTGTTGCTGTACGCCAGTGTTCAGATACATATCCCGAAGTAAGGCTAAGGTTAAATAGCATTTTTATGTGTGGAGTTCACGTAACACGCACCCCGGGATACCGTCAGGTCCCATTGATGCTGTGTTTTTTCCTTTGTTTAAGGTGGTTCTCACTTGGACATCTGAGATGACAGGGAGATTACATTCATCTGGGATAAGTATTTCTTCTTTTGGGGGTGAAGGAGGGGAGAAATTTGCACTGAACCTGTCAGCCAGAATGTTAGCAATATCTGTGGGTTCAGTGTATTTTTTGTTGTTGTGAACCAACTCTGAGCATATCTGAGGGTTTCTGCCCAGGTTTCTAACATAGCTGAAGAACGCTTTGTGGTTATCTTTAGTGTCCTTAGCGATTTTTCTCTCAATGTTTGCCTTGGATGTTTTTATGAGAGAACGTAGTTTTCTGCTAATGTTGATCAGAGATGTCTTCCCTTCATGGGATTTCGCTCTGGCGTGCAGTAGCTTCCTTCTTTTGTTATACAATTTGTTTATGGCTGAGGTCCACCAGACAGGACGCTTACATTTGGTGGAGAGGGACTTGGATTTGTTTGGGATTGCATGATCCATGCATTCTTGGAGATGTCCATAAAAAGCATTTGTGAAGGATTCGGCATTGTGGGATGTGGTATCCACTGGCACAGTGGGCTTAAAGGATACCATCTCAGTCTTAAGAAGAGTGAAGTCTGCTTTTGAGAAGTTTTTCACCGTGGTCTTTTGTGCTGGGGGTGGAGGTGGGATATGTATATCCAGGGTGATTAGTTTGTGGTCAGATCTCACTAGTGAGGGGTATACTTCGGTGTGGAGCATTTTGTCCCCATGTTTGTGATGATCAGGTCTAGTATATTATCTCCCCTAGTGGGAGAGGTGACTAGTTGTTCCAGTGCATTTGAATTTATGAATTCCAGGAACCTTTGGGCTAGGGTATTAAGGCTAGAATAATGTACCCAATCTATGTTTGGGTAGTTGAAGTCTCCCAGTCTGATGGTATTTTGTGATACATTCATATCCTCCAATGTCTTCAGGAAGGCTGAGTGGGGTTCTTGAGATTGGGAGGGTGGTCTGTAACATACTACCAGTTGTATAGCAGTTTTGCCTATGGTTAGTTGCACCTGTATGGTCTCTGATGCTTCATGTGTTGCTACTAACCTGGAGGTGTGGGTGTCCTTTATGAATATGGACACTCCCCCTCCCTTTGTGGTTCGGCCCGGGTTTTGGTGCCGAAAAGCATGATACGAGGTATAGCCTGGTAGCGCTGGGGTGCTCTCAGGAGCCTTGAACCAGGTTTCAGTTACTGCACAGACGTCGATGTTCTCCATGCTGAGGAGTGCATCAAGTGCCTGCATCTTGAGATTTAGACTTCTGGCGTTGAGCAGCATTACCCTTAGTTTCTTTCCATTTTTGTTTTCTAAGGAGGTGGGTTTGTCTTTTGAGCATAGCCTACAAAAGGCACTATGGGGGTGGCATGAGCCTTAGCCAATATCCGGAAGCCCAATGGTGACAGGTGTAAGCCATCCCTTGTGAAGCAGCGTGGCTTGTCCAACATATCATCCCAGGCAGACAGACATTGGATCCCCTTAGAATGACACCAGTACTTGAGCCAATTGTTAAAGCTGATCATCTTGTCTTTGTATTGTGGTATCATTCTTGGTGAGGGCAAGATGCTGCTCAGGGTCAGGGTCATACCAGCCTGGGCTACATAATCGAAGAGCTCCTCTATGTCTCTTTTCATGTAGTCCAGGGAGGTACATCTCAGGTTATTCACACCAGCATGGACAATGATGGAGTCATATTTGTACTTGCTTTGGAGTGACCTGAGTGTGTGTGTTATGTGGCGGACCCTAGCTCCTGATAGACAGCTCACAGTCACCTTCTCCTTGTTCAGCCTGGTCAGTGGGACATCAGTGTGTCTGACTATGGAGTCACCTATTACTAGTGTATCAGGCAAGGTGTTTGGCCTTATGGGCTGCGATTGGTTGACACAATGATTTACTGAAGTATGTGTTGCATGTGTTTTGTTTTGAGGTGGTGGATTTTTGGATGTCTGCTTTGGGAGCCTCTGTTGTTTTGGTAAGTTTTTCATTAGTGCGTCCGAGTATGTCTGTGTTTTTATGTGTTTGGTTTGCAGTTGTGGTAGGTCTATGTGGGACTGGGATTGTTGTGTGTGTGGTTGCCATCTCCTCCTGTCTGGTCATGCCAGCCCTGAGTTGAGAGAGTTCAGCCTCCAGTTTGGCTATATAGTTGCATCTCTCACATGTATTTGTGTTTGTTGGGAGGAGGAGAGGGTTGTCTGTGTACATGAGACAATTGTAGCATTGTCTCAAGATACCCAGATTGACCAGCTGAACTGGAGACGACGCCAGTAATCTACCACTCGACATGCTAGAACAGTATAAGGGAGTGGTATACCTTTAAGGGAAGTGGATATTCACAGGGGTGGTAAGTAGATGTAGTGCTTTACTTAGTACGAGAGTGCTTACTTAGTAGAGAAGTATTGAGAACAAGTGCTAGGCTTATAATACAGTGAGTAGTCTGGTTATACTAAGAGTAGAGCTTCCTTAAGGGAAAATTTGAAGAGCAGACTTGGCGGAGCCAGAAAAAGTTTAACCTTGTTTAACTGGCGCTGCGCTATGCGCATGACCGTGCAAAGCCGTGCAAACGCGGATTTTAAACAGTGAACTACAAAAGAGCTAGAAATGGTCCAAAGCAACCAATTACTACAGCTTCTTGTGCTGAGGTCACTTCCCCCAAGGACAGGTAGGCTGCTCAAGGCTCCCCACTCCCACTTGTGAGCAAAAAACTTCCTTCTATCCAAGTAAGGTAATGGACAGCACAGGAACTACACCACAGCCCAGAATACAGCAATGCCTGTAAACTGGTCTAAACTAGTTGAGGAAGGCGGGAAAACAAGGATTATTTTTTTGCTTTTTTGTTTTTTTGGTAGAAACACACAGAAAATGCAGAAACAGTGATAAATTAGTAACACAGGCTAGCACACTTTAGTGGGCAGCCTCCACAGTTAAATTAAACAAACAAACAAGCAAACTTTCGATCAAATTCGACTAAAATGTAACTTTAAGTGCAGATTTTAAAATAATGCAGCACTCAGTTAAAAAACAGTTCAGGCTAGTTCAAGGTAAGCTGCAGAAGCTATTTCAAGTGAAAAAAAAGCAAAGATACTTAAATCCAGAAGGTAGTCGCTTTTCTGAGTTCCCTGCTGCTAGGACCACTCTGTAAACCCACGTGGATCTTGTCTGAGCAGTTAGCGAGGAGCTCTGCCTAATGTAGATTGGAATCTTGTTCCAGAGCATGGGAAGTCTCTGGGACAGGAATCTATCCCTCCAGCATATCCTATTTATTGTTGTGTTGAGGTTTAGATCCCTGGAGCGTGTGGCTCGAGGGGATATGGTTTTCTTTAGGTGGAGCATGTCCATCAGTTCTGGGTTGGACATGGCCTTGTATGTAAGGCAAAGATCACCTCTGAGTAGGCAGTATGCAACCGAGTACAGCTGGAGTTTCTTCAGTCGAGCTGCATAGGGTATCTGCTTGAGACCAGTGATCCTCTTGGTGAGGAACTTCTGTGGTCTTTCCAGTTGTTGCAGGTATCTTGTAAGGTACATCCCAAATGGGGCATTGTACTCTATGATGGGTCTGATGAGTGATGCGTAGAGGGGCCCAATGACCTCTTTCGATCTGGATGCAAACCCTTTTGTGATTAGGTGGGCCACATAGAAGGATTTTCTAACCACTTTGGCAATGTGATTATCAAAGGAGAGGTTACTATCTACTTAGGTCCCCAGATCCCTTATTACGTCTTCCGTATTTAGGGGGCTACCACCTATGTGGTAGTTTGTGGGTACTTTGTTTTTTCCAAAGGGGATAACTGCACTTTTTGGCATTTAGCTTGAGACCATGGTTTTGACACCAGGTATATGTCTCAGTGAGACCCTTTTGGAAGATATCTGTGTCAGCCAGAGAGTCAATTATAGCCCCTAGTTTGCAGTCGTCTGTGAACTTGGTGAGCTATAGTCCTCCTGTACTTGCCTGCACCTCTGAGAAGTATATGCCGAACAGGAGGGGTCCTAGGACTGAGCCCTGGGGAACGCCACTTGTAACAGGTTTAGAGTCAAACCTAGCTCCTGCAACTCTTAACATGTGGGTTCTGTCCGTGAGCCAGTTGGCAACCCATCTCGTGACGTAGGGGTTTATGTTCAGGCTGGTGAGCTTATCTATAATACCTGAGTGGGGAATAGTGTTGAAGGCCTTTGTGAGGTCTAGGTAGGCTGTGTGGACCACCTTTCCCTCTTCTATAGCCTTGGTAACTGTCAAAAAAGTCCACCAGGTTTAGGAGGCATGATCTGCCCTTAACAAAGCCGAACTGGGTTGGGTCCAGTGTTTGGAGGTTTCCAATGTCTCTGTTAATGAGATCCATGATGATGCGCTCCATAGCTTTGCAGACCAAGCTAGTCAGGCTTATAGGGTGATAGTTCCTGGGGTCCGTTGTGGCTCCACCTTTGTGGAGCAGAATAACCATTGCTGCGCACCACTCTGTCAGCACATAGCCTGTGGAGAGGCTGAGTTTAAACAGTGTGTTTAAGTGAGGGGTTAGTTCATCTTTGAGCTCATGCAGGATGCAGCCTGGGACACCATCCAGTCCTATTGATGCTGTGTTTTTGACTTTGGAAAGGGCTGTTTTAACCTGAGTGTCTGTGATTTCAGGGGCACTACATTCTTCTGGTATAGTTATGGACCCTTTTGGGGATGAGAGGGGGTGAAATTTGAACCTGTCTGCCAGGATGTTGGCTATATCGGTTGATTCAGTGTATTTTGTACCATTCTGCACTAACTCCGAGCAGATCTGAGAATTGCCACTTAGATTCTTGACATAGTTAAAGAATGCCTTGTGGTTATCTTAGGAGTCCATGGCAATTTTTCTTTCAAAGCTAGCCTTGGATGATTTTATGAGGGAATGTAGTTTCTTGCTGATACTGATCAGGGATGTCTTCCCTTCTTGGGATTTTACTCTTTTCTGTACTAGTTTCCTCCTTCTATTGTATAGCTTGTTTATGGCAGGGGTCCACCAGACTGGTTTCCTTTTCTTGGAGGAGTGAGTCTTGGTTTTGTTTGGGATAGCACAATCCATGCATTCTTGTAGGTGCCCATAGAGTGCATTAGTAAAGGATTTTGCAGCTTGGACAGCGTTATCCTTTAGCATGGGGGCTTTGAAACTTCCCACCTCGGTCTTAAGTAACGTGAAGTTTGCTTTTGAAAAGTTTTTCACTGTGTTTTTTTTTTTACCGGGGTTGGTGGCGGAATGTGAATATCCAGAGTGATTAGTTTATGGTCAGATCTAACCAGCAAGGGGTTGACCTCTGGTGTGAAACACTGGCTGGTCACCCATGTTGATGATGACCAGGTCCAATATGTTGTCACCTCAGGTGGGGGTGTTAACCAGTTGATCCAGGGCATTTGAGTTTATAAATTCTAGGAAATGTTGGGCCAGGGAGTTTGTACTTGAGTAATTCTCCCAGTTAATGTTTGGATAATTGAAATCACCCAATATCAGGGTGTTTGGTAGGACCTTTATGTTTCCCAGTGTCTCCAGGAATGTGGAGTGGAAGTCCTAGGACATGGTGGATGATCTGTAGCAAGCTATAATTTGAATAGCAGATTTGCCCATTGTTAGTTGCACGTGAATGATCTCTGAAGCATCGTGCTGTGCCACTAACCTGGAGGTATGGGTATCCTTGATGAATATGGATACTCCCCCGCCTTTTGTATTTTGATCTGGGTTTTGCGGCCGAAATATATGGTATGAGTTGTAGCCCGGTAGTGCTGGGGTGCTCTCTGGAGCCTTAAACCAGGTTTTTGTTACTGTACATATATTGATTTTCTCCATAATGAGGAGTGCCTTGAGTGCATGCATTTTTGAGGTTTAGACTTCTGGCATTGAGCAGCATTACCCTCAGTTTTTTGTTACTTGTGCTATTTACAGTGGTGGGTTTGTCTTTTGAGCCTTGCCTAAAAAAGGCATTATGGGGTGGCAAGAGCCTTGGCCAGTATTCAAAAGCCTAAGGGTGACAGGTGCAAGTCATCTCTAGCAAAGCAGCATGGCTTGTTGAGCATGTCATCCCAGGCTGACAGACACTGTATCCTCTTTGAAAGATACCAGTAGCTTAGCCAAATGTTGAAATTTATGTTTTTATCTCTATACCATGGTATCATTCTTGGTGAGGGCAGGATGCTGTTCAGGGTCAGGGTCATACCAGCCTGGGTTACTTGATCAGAGAGCTCCTCCATGTCTCTTTTCATGTAGTCCAGGGAGGTACGGCTCAGGTCATTCACACCAACATGGACGATGACAGAGTCATATTTGTACTTGTTCTGGAGTGACCTGAGTGCTTGTGTTATGTAGTGGATCCTGACACCAGACAGGCAACTAACAGTAACCTTCTCCTTGTTCAGCCTAGTGAGTGGGACGTCAGTGTGCCTGACTATAGAGTCACCTATTACTAGTGTGCTGAGTATGTTATTTTGCCTTGGGCTGTGATTGTGTGGCACACTGGTTTTGTGAAGTATGTGTTTCATGGTTTGTGTTGGGGGGGTGGAGGTTGCTTGGATGTCTGCTTTGGAGGTCTCTGTTGCTTTTGCAGATTTTTATTTAGAGCCGATGAGTATGTTTTTATGCATCTATGTGTGTTTTTTGCCAGTGTTAGTTTCATAGGTCTATGTGAGACTGGTGGTGTGATGCAAGTAATTCCCTTCTCCTCTTGACTGCCTGGTCCAGTCTTGGGTTGAGAGAGCATAGCCTCCAGTTTGGCTGTATAATTGCATCTCTCGCATGTATTAGTGTTTGGTGGAAGGAGGAGAGGGTTGTCTGTGTACATGAGGCAATTGTAACATTGCCTAAAAATGCCCAGATTCACTGAAACTGCCCTTTGTACATGCCTGGATAGGTACAGTGAACTGTTTTACTGATTGGCTGGTAAGGTCGAACAGAGAGCCTTGTCCTTCTCTACAGTATAGGTGGGTCTAATGCTAAGGTTTATTAGTGCTTGCTATGAGTTTTGGGCAAGTGCAGGGATGAGAAGTGAATGATTTGAGTGCTTAAGTTGAAAGTTTGTCTAGTTCCAAGGGCAAAATTGAAGAATAGACTTTGTGGAGACGGGAATAGTTATACCCTAGCTAACCGGCGCTGCCTGCCGTGCAAAACCACGCAAATGCAGTGAAATGAAAGAGATGAAAATTAGCCCAAAATGGCCAATAAACTACTAATTACTGGGCTAAAACCACTCCTCCAGGGACAGATAGGCTGCTCAAAGCTCCCTCTCTCACAGTGAACAGAGAAACTTTCTTCTATCCAAGTAAGGTATGGGCAAACACAGAAACTTGTAACACAGCCCTGAATTCAGCACTAACCTGAAAACTGGACTACATTTTTTTTGTTTTTTTCAGAAAATAAAGCAGATACAATCAAAAAAACACTTTAAATGCACAGAAATGGCTATCACACTTGAATGTGTAGCCTACAACAGTTAAACATGTAATTTAAACACAAGAATGACTTTGTTAAAATGCAGGCAGTAAAATAAGTACAATATGTAGCTGACACAAGCTTTTTAAATCACAGAAACTCTAGAAAATCAGCGTTTTTAGGTGGAATTAGCTAATGCAGCAAGAAAATGCAGAAAAATTATACTTAATCACTCCAAAGTCTCTCTTTTGTCTCTCTGCTGCTGTAGAACTCTGCAGGGCACCAGACAGGAGCTTGCTGAGCTGTATACTAGCACAAAACCTTGCAAATGTGGGTTTTATAGCAGGGGAATGAAAGAGATACAAATTAGCCCAAAATGGCCAATAAACTACTAATTTCTGGGCTGAAACCACTCCTTCAGGGACAGATAGGCTGCTCAAAGCTCCCTCTCTCACAGTGGACAGAGAAACTTCCTTCTATCCAAGTAGGGTATGGGCAAACACAGAAACTAGAGCCCTGAATTTGGCACTAACCTGAAAACTGGACAAAACTAGCTTAGAAAGGTGGGAAAACAAGTATATATTTTTTTTGTTTTGTTTTATTTTCAGAAAATAAAGCAGATACAATTAAAAAACACTTTAAATGCACAGAAATGGCTATCACATTTGAGTGTGTAGCCTACAACAGTTAAACAGGTAATTTAAACACAAAAACAACTTTGTTAAAGTGCAAGCAGTAAAATAAGTACAATATGTAGCTGAAACAAGCTTTTTAAATCACAGAAACTCTAGAAAATTGGCATTTTAGGCGGAATTAGCTAAAGGCAGCAAGAAAATGCAGAAAAATGATACTTAATCACTCCAAAGTATCTCTTTTGTCTCTCTGCTGCTGTAGAACTCTGCAGGGAACCAGGCAGGAGCTTACTGAGCTGTATACTAGCACAAAAACCTTGCAAATGTGGGTTTTATAGCAGGGAAATGAAAGAGATACAAATTAGCCCAAAATGGCCAATAAACTACTAATTTCTGGGCTGAAACCACTCCTCCAGGGACAGATAGGCTGCTCAAAGCTCCCTCTCTCACAGTAAACAGAGAAACTTCCTTCTATCCAAGTAAGGTATGGGCAAACACAGAAACTTGTAACACAGCCCTGAATTCAGCACTAACCTGAAAACTGGACTACATTTTTTTTGTTTTTTTCAGAAAATAAAGCAGATACAATCAAAAAAACACTTTAAATGCACAGAAATGGCTATCACACTTGAGTGTGTAGCCTACAACAGTTAAACACGTAATTTAAACATAAGAATGACTTTGTTAAAATGCAGGCAGTAAAATAAGTACAATATGTAGCTGAAACAAGCTTTTTAAATCACAGAAACTCTAGAAAATCAGCGTTTTTAGGTGGAATTAGCTAATGCAGCAAGAAAATGCAGAAAAATTATACTTAATCACTCCAAAGTCTCTCTTTTGTCTCTCTGCTGCTGTAGAACTCTGCAGGGCACCAGACAGGAGCTTGCTGAGCTGTATACTAGCACAAAAACCTTGCAAATGTGGGTTTTATAGCAGGGAAATGAAAGAGATACAAATTAGCCCAAAATGGCCAATAAACTACTAATTTCTGGGCTGAAACCACTCCTTCAGGGACAGATAGGCTGCTCAAAGCTCCCTCTCTCACAGTGGACAGAGAAACTTCCTTCTATCCAAGTAGGGTATGGGCAAACACAGAAACTACAGCCCTGAATTTGGCACTAACCTGAAAACTGGACAAAACTAGCTTAGAAAGGTGGGAAAACAAGTATATATATTTTTTGTTTTGTTTTATTTTCAGAAAATAAAGCAGATACAATCAAAAAACACTTTAAATGCACAGAAATGGCTATCACATTTGAGTGTGTAGCCTACAACAGTTAAACAGGTAATTTAAACACAAAAACAACTTTGTTAAAGTGCAAGCAGTAAAATAAGTACAATATGTAGCTGAAACAAGCTTTTTAAATCACAGAAACTCTAGAAAATTGGCGTTTTAGGCGGAATTAGCTAAAGGCAGCAAGAAAATGCAGAAAAATGATACTTAATCACTCCAAAGTATCTCTTTTGTCTCTCTGCTGCTGTAGAACTCTGCAGGGAACCAGGGAGGAGCTTTCTGAGCTGTATACTAGTGCAAAAACTTTGCAAATGTGGGTTTTATAGCAGGGAAATGAAAGAGATAGAAATTAGCCCAAAATGGCCAATAAACTACTAATTTCTGGGCTGAAACCACTCCTCCAGGGACAGATAGGCTGCTCAATGCTCCCTCTCTCACAGTGAACAGAGAAACTTCCTTCTATCCAAGTAAGGTATGGGCAAACACAGAAACTTGTAACATAGCCCTGAATTCAGCACTAACCTGAAAACTGGACTAAACAAGCTTAGAAAGGTGGGAAAACAAGCATTTTTTTGTTTGTTTTGTTTTTTTTTTTCAGAAAATAAAGCAGATACAATAAAAAAACACTTTAAATGCACAGAAATGACTATCACACTTGAGTGTGTAGCCTACAACAGTTAAACATGTAATTTAAACACAAAAACAGCTTTGTTAAAGTGCAGGCAGTAAAATAAGTGCAATATGTAGCTGAAACAAACTTTTTAACAGGAGCTTGCTGAGCTCTATATTCTCAAGAAACTGTATACTTAGAAACAAACTGCAGAAATGTTTCTCGCAGAAGAAAAGCAGCAGTGAGCCTTTAAATGAAAGTTTTAAACAGCTAAAGGAGCCTCTAGAGAAAGTGTTTAACTGCAACAAGTTATCAGAAACAACCCAACAGATGCTTAATAAAAGTGGACAATTTCCAGTTAATACCTCACACACAGTGAAATTAGCTAGAAAAATATACAGTACACAAAGTGCTATAGATAACTTGAAAAAATAAGCAAAAAAACAGGATACTTAATGTTATATATTATAGATCCAAGTTTGCTCAGTGTCCTTCCTTCGATTAGCTCAGTGTCAAAATGGAAGAAAGACAAGAGATTATGTCTTACAGTAAGGACTGCGCTGAATGGAGAACCTGTTTTGCATGGCTGTGTGATTGCCCTGTTTTCCTGCATGAAAATTATCCAAGTCAAAAGGAATGAGAATTGAAAGGAATACTATATAGAATTGGGGACTGGGGGATAGATGGGAATGAATAATTTGGGCTGATATATGTAGATCTAGACTAGAGTTTTACTGATCATTGGAGGTCCAATTTCCATGGATGGGTGCTGTTAAAGGAAAGGGTTTGGGTATCATAAAGTTTCTCAAACTGTGGAAAGCCATTGCTAAATGGAGGTGTTACTACACTGGTATTATCTCACAATGCTCCCCAGAAGATATTGTTATAGCTGACTGGTTGGTAGCTGTGGGGACCTGAGTAAAAATGATTGAAAAGAGTTGACAATATGGCATGCCAGCTCAAGGTCTGGTGGCAAACTAAAGAAAGGAATCACAGGGATTCAAAAACAAAGGTAAAAAAGGGGGCAAATGCAGTCATTAGTCATTTCAGTTGGTAAGTAAGGTTAAATACAGAAAACATATAATGCAGGAAAGGTGATCCATATAGTCATTCTTAGATGAGCTACATAGACTAACTGCTTAACAGCTTATATATCCCAAAAGTGGATTAAATCAACGAGTGTCAGTTAAGGACAACACAATTTTATCATGGGTTCAGTTCTTATGAGTATAAGTAGTATATATGAGTATGCATGTATGCATGCTAGTGTGTGTGTATATGTGTGTGTGTGTGTGTGTGTGTGTGTGTGTGTGTGTGTGTGTGTGTGTGTGTGTGTGTGTGTGTGTGTGTGTGTGTGTGTCTGCATGCATATGAGCAGGTCATCATTACATCATGAGCAATCCTCTCAGTCTGAGGATTATTTTCACTATAGTTTATTGATGGTTCCTGATCTATGACTCAGTAATCCATTTACCCCTCTAGAAAATTTGCACATCTTTCTGTATGGGTAATCTTTTCAACGTTTGATGTCTTTTCCCCTCATTTCATTACTGTGTACTCACATTTTAGTTAATATGCCCCATAGAAAGAGAAACAGATGAATGTTGTCAACTCCCTGCTCAAGCTTGTCCTAAAGGTTCACCTTGGCATCTTGACCTCCTTGAGCTATGTTGATAGCCTTGAAGTTGCTTCATCTTTATGTGCTTGACGTGCATTTATTAATGACTTGCTACAGTTCTATTTATCATGACAATGTATAAAGTATAAAGTGCAACGGCCTAGGCTACTTTGTGGAAAGCAGGTAAAGGAGTAAGAGCTATCTTTTTACTCATATTCTAAAAATGATTCTTCTCTCCAAGTTGCTGTGTCTACAAAATGAGCATAAATAAGTAAGGCAGTACAGAGACAAAGCCTTTAAAAGTGGGTGGTGTAGAGTGATGTACCCCATCCAAAATTCTTCTCATTTAATATTTGCATATTTTCCCAAATGTCATTTCTCCTCAAATACACATTTGGATGTTATATGTAGTTGTAATAAGGGTTTCATTGGAGTCATGGGATGTTCCTGACTGCTGAGCTTTGTGACCATTATGTCTTGGCAGTTCCCACCTTAAACTGTACATCCCTCCTGGGCGATTCGTAGGCCAGTCATTCTGGAGTAAATTTATGAATACCAAACCAATTATTCAGGTTTTTATAAAAGATAATACATCACACTGCTTTGTCTGCTGGGGAAGTCTATTCCAGAAGTAAGGGAGAGACTGAATCTGTCTCTCCACCTTGTTTTTTCTTTTCTTTTTTTTTTTTTTTTTTGATCTGCTTTTTGTATTTGTTGGACTGCTTATTTTGTAAAGGTACAGCAGATCTTGGACTACTGCGTCCCTGATTGCTTTGCAGGCAAGGCATAGGTCTCTTCTGAGGAGCCTACAAAACACAAAAAAAGAGAAACAGTATTTCTAGCCATTTTGACAGCTTAATGATTTTAAACATGTGATCCTCTTTGTTAGAAAACTGTCAACATCGATAGTTCTGGTGAGGTACAGTCTAAAGTGGGCATTGTATTCTATAATTAGTTTGATCAGTGTTGAATACAATGGGACAATAACATCTTTTGATCTGAATGATATTCTCATTTCCTAATATCTGTTGCTACATGGTGGTCTAAGAAGAGGGAACTATCAACCCAGGCTCCTGGGTCTCTAACTACAGTTTCATTTGAAGTGGGGTATTGTCAATGCTATGTGCTGGGGGTGTGGATGACTTCCTTGCCAAATGTGATAATGTTGCATTTTTTAGCATTTAACTTAAGCCCATTTTCAATACAACATGCATTTGTAACTGTAGATTCCTTCTGAAGGGCTCCTGTGTCAACATTGTGCATGAGCACCTTATTGTGAGGTCAGGAATGACTGATAGCCTGGTATGTGAAGCAGTACATGTCCAAAAAGAATGTCAAAGCACTGACACATATATGTGTAAGTGGACAAATGTTCAAGGTTTGCAGCAATGAACATGTACACAAATTGCATAGGCTGCATTCAAAAATGATCCAGACACATAGGAAGAGATGGACAGAAGTCAGGAGAAGCCAGCAATCCTACGGGGAGGCAAACATTTGTCCACTAAGACACAATGCAATCTTGAAAATTACTGACATATATGGCATTGTTCCATTAAGGTAGCAGTTTAAAATTCCTGCTGCAGCAATGAATAATCAATGCATAAACATAGGATACTGCAAGAAAATGCAACTGAAATCATAGAACACTGTGAGCCACCTGTGGACATTAATCATGCCCACTGCATCTACAGCACAATTGTACTTATTCCTGATATGCTACAGCTACTTGTACCAGTTTAACATGTGCATAACATACAGTTGAGTAATGTATGCCTGTGTCATTGTATTGCAAGTGCTTTTGAAACAGTATCAGTTACCTATGAAAACTTAAAGTGCCACTACAGCAAAGTACCTGTGCAGGTATTCAGTATGACAATAACTAATATGTGCTGTCATACATCACATATGAATGCATACATGCCATGCCCACTTGTGTATATGTGCAAGCATTGATGTGCATGTGGAAATGTGACTGGATGTGTACAGACTACATAATGCACAATAGTCATCATGACCTAAGGATTGCATATAATGTGACACCTGCAGCTGAGTAAACACATACATGTGGCTATGTGTACAGTAATATATTACATGGATAAAGTGCTGATATCAAGCAGCCATGCATTGGCACATATGCTGCATTATATGGTCACTAAATGTGAAATGGTTGTATAACTATATGTAAGACCATTTGTGTGCAAATAATGCACAAATCACAGTAATACAAACAGTAGCAAATATGCCATAAGCATCAGTGGTTGTACACAAATGAAAATCAATGTTGTAATACAATCAGATGCAAAATAATACAAACCCATGAAAGCAGATGCCATGGCTGTATGTAAGTTATATAATAATCCTGCACACGTATAGGTAAAAGCATGTAGAAATGTGCATGCAGAATGAAAAATATAACATCATAATAATGGCAAATACACCTCAACAATACACAGGAGAACATGCCTTCAGAGAATACATCACACTGTATTCTGGGAATATTTTATTAGCAGATGAAGTGCCACACAAGTAAAAGTTACAGTGTATCTCATGCATAATGTAGACAGCATAAGGATGTATGGAATCTCCTAAGACTATACAAAAATAATGACAAGTGTAACTCTGAAGAAACATTGTACTACTGCAAACCAAGAGTGGACCACAGGATACAAATACACACTAATGAGAAAGAATGCACCTTAGTTATGTTAGGAACCTGGGTGGGAATTCCCAGATATGCTCAGAATTAGTCCATAATGACAATAAATACACCAAACCCACAGACATTGCCAACATCCTAGCTGACAGGTTCAGCGCAAACTCCCCCTCCACCAAAAGGGCAAATATCTATCCCAGCAGAGTGCTGCCCCCCTAACATCTCAGATGCTCAGGTAAGAGCCGCCCTCTCCAAAGCAAAAAACACAGCATCAATGGGACCAGACAGTGTCCCGGGCTGCATCCTACATGAACTCCAAGAAGAACTAAACCCAAACATAAAACTACTGTTCAATCTCAGCCTTACTACAGGATATGTACCCAAAGAGTGGCGTACAGCAACAGTGGTCCCTCGCCACAAAGGTGGTGCCTCAATGGATCCTGGAAACTATCGCCCCATAAGCCTGACTAGCTTGGTCTGCAAAGCTATGAAAAGGATCATCATGGACCTCATAAATAAAGATATTGGGGACCTACAGACACTGGATCCTACCCAGTTCAGCTTTGTTAAGGGCAGATCCTGTCTCTTAAACCCGGTCAATTTCTTTGAAACAATCACCAAGGCCATTGACGAAGGGAAGGTGGTCCACACAGCCTACCTGGACCTCGCAAAAGCCTTCGATACAATACCCCATTCGGGCATTATAGATAAGCTCACTAGCTTAAATATAAACCCCTGTGTCACTAGATGGGTTGCAAACTGGCTCAAGGACAGAACCCACATGGTTAGAATTGCTGGAGCCATGTCAGACTCCAAACCAGTTACAAGTGGTGTCCCACAAGGCTCAGTCCTGGGACCTCTCTTGTTCGGTATATATTTCTCGGAGGTACAGGCCAACATGGAAGGACTGTGGCTGACCAAGTTTGCAGATGACTGCAAACAGGGCGCCATAATCGACTCTCCAGCTGACACAAGCATCCTCCAAAAGGGCCTTATAGAAACAGACAACTGGTGCCAGAGCCATGGCCTCAAGCTAAACGCCAAAAAGTGTATAGTCATCCCCTTTGGCAAAAACAAAGTGCCCACAAATTACCACATAGGTGGTAATCCATTAAGTACAGAAGAAGCAATTAGGGACCTGGGGACCCAAGTTGATAGCAATCTCTCATTTGACAACCATGTGGCCAAAGTGGTTAGAAGAACATTTTATATAGCCCACCTAATCATGAAGGGATTCACATCTAGATCAGGGGAGGTCATTGTGCCTCTTTACTCATCCCTCATCAGGCCCATAATTGAGTACAATGCCCCTTTTGGGATGTACCTTACCAGACACCTGCAGCAACTGGAAAGACCCCAAAAGTACCTCACCAAGAGGATCAAAGGGCTCAAACAGATGCCATATGCTGCCCGGTTAAAGAAACTCCAGCTCTACTCAGTGGCATACCGCCTGCTCAGAGGCGATCTGTGCCAGACGTATAAAGCCATGTCCAACCCGGAATTAATGGACATGCTGCACCTCAATACATCCAAATCCCATCGAGCTATGCGCTCGAGAGACTTGAACCTCAGCACTGAAATAAATAGGACATGCTGGAGGGACAGATTCATAACCCAGAGGCTCCCTTCACTCTGGAATAAAATCCCAGTCCAGGTTAGGCAGAGTCCCTCATTGACTCTCTTCAAGAAGAATCTTGATGAGTGGATGGGAGATTGTAGGTTTACCCCGGTTATCACTTCTGTGTCACTGTTAGACAGAGGCACAGTATACTAACCTCGAAAAAGGGCATAGCAAAATTAATTTAAAATGGGTGGCGAAAGCCAAACACACTCTGGCTACGCTTATAAATGCCCTAGGGCAGATAGCCTAGTATGAACCTATGAACCTATGAACCTATAATGTGGCATAGAGCAACATGACCCAATGCCTTGGCTTGTAGAGATAGCAATCTGTGAGAAAAAAAAACACATTGGTGTGATACAATATACATGAGTCACAGGCATGCATGCATACACATGGGTGCAGGACAAGTGTACATACATGGTGAATGTCACTAAATGCACATATTAGTACAATTATCACAATAGTGCAATTTTCCCTGATGAGCATGAGATCCAAAAAAAGAGACTCTGCAGAAAAGGGAAGAAAGTTTTTCATGTGTCCATTTTCAGCAATGCAGATGCATATAGATGTATGATAGCACTACAACAGGAAATATATGTGTCAACACAGCATCCTGTGTAGTACAAGGAAAGGCAGAGACATGTCACACTGTAATAGCATTGGCACTCCACAGGTACAAAGATACTGTCAATATGACAGTAATGTAAACAGAGACAGAAATCAATGGAGACAGCATGATTATGCAGTCTTTTATGACAACACTGCTCCACAGCACAGTGTAATCGCCTGTGATACATAATGACAAAGAAGATGTCTCCAACTGAAAATATAATGCCTGTCAGACATCTGTAGGGGGTTTGTTTCTGGGTGACACTGTGAAATATCCTGCAAAGGACAAGCTGTTGCCCATAACAGGTATTAACAGGCATCTTGTTTGCACAACAAATGGTAATGTGCCAAGGGATACTATTGGGAAATAGTCTGTGGCACACAATCAGTGAATGGAGAGGGAAAACACAACTGTTATATGAAATAACATGCACAAATAAGTGCCATAGCAAGAGCAGTCCTTAGCTAGGTGGCCTTCACATCTAGGCTACATAACACAGAAGGAACACAAAGACTATATAAAGTCCTAAGGCAACAATCTGGATGGGATGAAGCTACCTGATGAGCTCCATAGCAATCTCCCAGATGGTGTCATTCATGGCATGTGGCATGTGCCTGAAGAAGTCCTTCAGCATGGTTCTTATCTGCATCTGGAACATGTCAGTGATTACATCATCCAGCTGATCCCTCCTATCATCCACTTGTGGTGTGGCACAGAGTCACTATTCCCCTGGCACAATGGCACTGGATGGTCTTGGAAGGTCCTTCTTGGAAGTTAACCCCACTGGTAGTGGTCTGCCACATCATTGTCTATGCACAGACGGAGCTGTCATATCATGTGGCCTCAGAAAGATCCATTAAAAAGGAATAGTGGCCAAGTCAGCATTACATCTCATGAAATCACAAGAAAAGTACGCAGTGCTACAATCTAGTTCAACAGTACTAACACTGCTTTCAATCATAATTTCATATCACTGTAGCAAGGAATGTCATACAGAGGTGTTTGAAAAAGAGAACACAGAACAAGGCAAAATATTTCATACTGAGCAAACCATGCTCCTTATTAACGCTGAATAGCTATGACAGTCAAAATTCACATAGGTTAGGCACCAGTATGTCTCATGAAGGAATTGTGTATTACTAACGTGAGTATGAAGATACAATAACTAAACTTTGTATTAATGTCCTAAACCCAAAAAACAACCACAATACAATGAGCTACTCACAATAAATTAATGAATCATATATGAACACTCAATTTAATGGTGGATTATCTCACAGACACAAGATACAGGGTTTGGTTCTCATCTTTGAAAGGGAAATTGGCTAGGCTTAAAATGGCCCATAAGGGCAGCTAACCTACTATAAACCTATGAACAATATTATACAATAAAAGTATAATCAGAAAACAGACATTATGAAGACAGACCCACACCAAAAAACAAATTACACATTTTGCACAGTATGGTGCACTCTGTTATGCCCTGTACCTATGTGAGTGGCATCACAATATGATGTGCTCTGTCAAACCATTGACAAGCGTAACTGCTGGTTACAAACATGGATGCACCAACTTATATGACAACCACTGTGAATTTGCATGAATATGCATGCTTTCCATATATCCATGCTAATGACACGTCAATATATTTACATTTTATTTTATTTAGCCCATTTTCAGAGGAAGCCCGGTGAGAAAATCTCCACACACAAGTACAAAGTAAGCAGTACAATACTATAGAGAGTAACAAATAGAATACTATGCAATAATGATTGACAAATGACATGCAATAATGTTAGTCAAATTACATACATCTAACATCAAAAACTTTTGGATTTTATGGAAGTGAGACTGACAGTTTGTATAGTAGAACAAGTATAATTTATAGATAATGAAGAGTTTCATGAAAGCAGAGAAAAATGCTGAATATGGAAACTCAGTAGATAGGGAAGAAGTGTAAGAGGTAAGTAGATGAGATCAGAGAAGAAGTGATGCAAATGACAGGTGTACCTGTTTCAGCTATGGTACATCTCAACATCATCTGACATTTTGCACAATGAGTAAGCAAAAGCCATGATAGAAATAAACACATATCTCACAGACATGCTCGGCCATCTTACATTGAAACACAGTCATATACAAATTGCATCATAATCCATATTGCCCACCATTAAAGACTCACCTTTTCCAAAGGTATAATAATATTCTCTTCACAATACAGTCAGCCTAATATATCTTTCTTTAAGCTGACAACTATTGAATGGTGCTCACATAGTGGGCTGACATTGCAAAGGAAATAAACACCTCATCTGACCTCTTATCATTTAAAAAGGCTCCTAAGTCTTATTTAATCAACTAATACAGATGCTCATGCTGTAAGTATAATAGCTAATATATGTCTTAACAGAGGGTTACACCACTCATTAATTACCTTCTCAGACAGCCCACAAATATCATCTGTCTGTACATGAATGCTTTTGGTGCACAGATGTAAATAACTTTTCAGCAGTATTCTCTAAGTTGATATCATATTTTGAAAACTTTTATAGCTCTCCAAAAACTAGACTGCAGTAGTGTGATATAGTGCAATGCATACTAATACTTTTCCCCATATATATATATATATATATATATATATATATATATATATATATATATATATATATATATATATATATATATATATATATATATATATCTGCGTATTCTGTATTGTAATAATGTTATCTGTGTAATATGTATGTGTGTGTGTCTGTGTGTGTTTGAACTAGATGTTGCCTTTGAGTTGTATCATAGCTGAAAAAGAGTCTATGGATCACTGCACTTACCCAGTAGCAAAGTGATATAAATGAATGCAGAAAAATATAAGTACTGCAGATTAGGCATGGCAGCAAACCACAACCTCACAAGTGAATCAACCATTGGGTGTGCAGTATCCACATCCAGCTCATAACATCAAAATCTATTTAAAGCTACATTGTGTGACCTTGTCATATACAATGTGCAAACACAAGCCATGGTACAGCAGTATTAACTCTACATAATGTGGCAAACTAACAAATAATAGGAGCAACATGCACCATTCTAGGACAGATATGCAGCGCAGATCAATGTGTTTTACACTGCCTGTATAGCACTTATATACACATACATTGTGCATCTGCTAATGTGGTAGCCCAATACAATAAAGCCATTACCATATTCTTGAATTCAAGCTGGAAACACAGAGGCAAGAACAAAGACTAAAATTGAAAGTTACAAAAGCCATGAATTTTGTATGTCTACTAAATGCACTGCGGCAATCATTTACTTTGAGCAGACAATAGGTGCATGTACATATGTACAATAATACAATGTCACTTACATATGGTCTGTTGTCATGAATGAAATATGCAAGTGTTCATATTTCTGGAGTAACATTGCACAGGAAATGTAGAAGCCCTGTTGCATGATGGCAGGATATACATATTCATATACATATAATGTGTGGAAATGGTGTCCCAAGTAAGTAGGATTTACAAATATTGCAGTTGTAGGGTGATCTGCAATAAATTTGTCTAACCATATTAGGAAATGCTGTTCCCCCTATCTCGCTCCTAGCTCTGCTCTTCTAAGTGACACATCTGCTAAATCATCATGCAACAATTGTGGAAACTTCTTCTCCTGTTAGAATACAAGACACAGGCACTGTGTTAATGTGTGGTTCATTCCACCAACATCATTTATATCCATAACTACTTGGTATCAGGCCTTTGCCCTCCCAGCTTGATTGGGTCCCTTTTTCCAAAAAAGGCATTTGTCATATGAACTAAGCACTGTCACGAGGATGCAGTTTGTCTTTTCTGTGTCTGGATTCCTGCTGTTGCATCTCTCACTTTCCTAAAACAACATGCAGAAGTAATATACTGAAGCTTGATCTATTCATCAGCCAAACAGATTTGAGAACTTATCTAAACAACCTTGTCTTGGTTTGTGATTTACTGTGGAGGTGCCTGGTAAGGGAAGTTTTATTTGAATTTATATTTTATTACTCACCAATGTTTTTCCCTGTTTATAAGATGGAAAGGATAGCTTATAGACAAGATTTACTTTGATTTATATTTTGTTGTTTTACCTTTAATCTTGTTGTTAGAAAGGGATAGGTTTTAGACAGGCTAACTCTAAGCAAAGTAAGGGACCTAGTCAGCTATAAAGTCTCACAGACTGCAGAGAGGACAATCCAGATGTTATCTAAACAATCCTGTCTTAGTTTTTGATTCATTGATCTTTACTGTTAAAAAGAGGTGCGATTGCGAGCGATAGTGAGCAGAAGCTACAACGACCATTTGTGCATGATATAAAGAAATTCCAGATTTTGTCTGACTCTTTCAGAACTTGTATGGTCAGAGCAACCACTTTACTGTACTTACTTTGGTATTTAGTTGTATATTGTTTGTGTGATTTTTCTCACAGAAGTTAATTTAAGTTCTCTTTGAACTCTGCAGTAACTGGTTTAGATTATTCTCTTTTTTATAATTTTGTATTCTTTGAAGCTGAATATGGATTCCTTAAATGAGTATGCCATTAATGATTTGCTAAAGCACAAATATTTTGTACAGTGCAATAAATACTATGCATATTTAATGGTAACACCCAATAACACTGGTGACCTAGGTTCCTCATGTCAAAAGCTAGATAATTGCTTACCATTATTAGTAGTTAATCGAGACCTGCAGATGACAATTGCACTTGTGTAAATGGCACGGCTTGGAGAACTGTTGTTACATATATTAATGTCTAGACTGGTAAGGTAAATAATGTTAGACAAAGAGCAAATAGAACCCATTTAGGAAAGGATGCATCCATTTTCTGTAAAGACCATTCAACCACTATGAAACACGATGGTGCCCCTGACAGCTTTGGAAGTCTGGATACAAGTTTCCAGCACTTTGACAATTCAGAGTGTTTACAAGGAAATGAAGCAAGAAAGAAAGAAGGAAGCACACAACAAATAACAATGAAGAAAATAAACTGATAAATGTGAAGTAAAGTAAAGTAAAGAGAATACATGTTAAAAAAGACATTGCCTTGTTATGTAACACACAGATTACACGGACTGATAACATTTTTCTCACAGAAAACCTTCAATCTACAGAAAAAAAGGCAGCATGTTTCCAAAAGAGAAGGTAGAAAAAGAGGCAAGGGGCAGGTGAAAAGGAAGAAACAAAATTGAATGTGACTGGGTTGAATAACATTACTGTAAGAAAAAAGAGGAGAAAGACAGACATTGACAACATGGCTCAAGCTGTGGATGTACAAAGCCAGCAGGATGCCAATTATATGTTTGCAAATTTAATACACAATGAAAACAGTTGGTTTACTAAGACTAATGGCGATGAAAATCATTCCTTTGCAGCAATTGAAAGAGCAGATATTACTGAATTAAAAGATGAAGATTGTTCAGATCTGGTTAGAAATGATATTCTTGTAACTGGATATTCCATTATTAGAGGAAATGATACTTAACATTTGCAGAGAAGATAATGAACATAACTGTGTTATGCTTGTCAGGAGCAAAAACAGAGGATGTGCAACAAGCCTCGGAATGCCTTAATATAAGGAAGTATGTATCTGTTTTTATTCATTTCAGTACAAATGATCTCAAGGACTCTTTGACTGTTAGTAGGGAACTTGCAGTCCTGTTAAATAGCTTGTACTGCTCTTAGGATGCATTTTTCACAAATCACATATAGAAAGGAGAATCAGGTCTCTGTGAATGAAAAGATTTTTTGGGCAGATACCTACATGAAAAAAATGTCCTCTTAAAAAAATGAAATGTGTAGAGCATCCAAGCCTAATTTTGGTCACAAATTTGTTCGGATGGTATGCATTTGTCAAGATAAGGAAAGAACATTTTTGCAGCAGCAGATATTTTACAACATTTGACAAACACAAGGCAGGATTTTGCCAGGTCGAAAATTTAACAGTTCACAGATAGCAACATTTGAGGCATAGCAACATTTGAGACATCTCTGATGGTTGTTAGTGCTAGGAGCATTACTAATAAAGTTTTATTATTGAGAAATGTGCTACATTCCTGCGAGACTGATGTTGTTATTGTTTGTGAAACATAGTTAGAGAACAATGACTGGAAACAACTTCTGTCAGGGTATAAATGTTTTTACTGTAACAGACATTCTAACAAAAAACATGCAGATGTGTTATGATAGGGATTAAAGAAAGTTAAGAGACCTGTGATTATTACATGTTTGGTGATAAAACCAATAGTATAGATAGTGTAACTGTGACAATAAAGACAGCCCTGGAACATATAACAAATGTTGGAATGTATGGACCACTAAAATCAAGTGCTAATTACCTAGAGGAATTCTTACATTTCTTGCATGAAACACAGGAGGGAAGAATAATAGTGGCCGAGGACTTAAATTTACCAAAAATGAACAGAAATAATATTGATTCAACAACATTAGTAAGGAAATTATTTACAACATATGTTCATGAACAGCAATTGCTTCAGATTGTAAAAAAAAACTAGGGAAAGAAGCATACTAGACATTGTTTATTTTCCCAAATAAATTACTGTTGCTTCATGTCAAGTGTTACCAGGGTTGATGTGCAGTGATCATGGGGTTATAAAGATTAATTGTTGCTGGATGATTGTGCCAAACTGAAATCTAAACCAATACACAAAAGACTAATTACAGATTATGTGGACGCAAAACAATCACTATGTAAAACTAATTGGAGTGATGCATTCAGTGGAAAAACTGCAGACAAAATGTGGAAAGTTTTGAAAGAGAAAATCTTTGAGTGCAACAAATCAGAAAAAATATTTAACATCAGGATATAGACATACAATGCCAAGGGAATATATTTCCATAAAAACAAGATACCTGATTAAGGTGATAGACAATAAAATATAAGAAATGGAAGAAGTCAAACTATAACTTTGAAAACCAAAATAAACAAGCTGGACAAACAAATTGAGCATAGTGTGAGACAAGATCACGAAAAGTTTGAAGAAAATTTATATAAGGATATTGAGCATAATAGAAAAAATTGCTTCTACTCACGTCATATATCATCTTCAAAATATCATCATGTTTCATAAAATGATATCTAATCATTCTAGCACAATGCAATAGAAAATCTTAAAACCTTTGCTGCACACTCTCGGAAGTTCTCGATGACATCCATACAAGTCTCTCAATGGTTATATAAATAACTAGACACTGAACGTGTTATGTAGAATATCAGTATAATGATCTGACTTACTATAGTTGAAAATCTATAAACCCACTTAAAAATACATATTAAACAATGAAAAAAGTTGCAGATATTAATGAGATACTGTATATGATTAAAATAAATGCATGTGCAATTTAAATAAATGCAGGTTTACTATGGTGCAACCCATTATCTTATTAATGGCAAGCACACGGGTCTTAAACTTCTGTTACACTCTTAAGAGTGATGTCTAGACACAACTAACCTCAACAAATCATCTGGTCAGTCCTCCAGGTGTCATCATCATGGCAATCCACATACAAAACACAAGGAAGTACCAGAAATAACAAGACACTTCAACACATACAACTATGTCAACAAATGTCAAAAGATATACAAACGCTGTTAAAAAAAAAAAAAATATATATATATATATATATATATATATATATATATATAAGCAAGGTTAGTCTATTCATCATGCATTCTATTTATTTACTGGAGAATAAAACTACCTTTTTAAATGCATCCAAGCTTAACAAAGGTGCTTGGACTACAAAAACAAAAATTTCTTGAACTCTAATGAATGTTATAAACAAAAACATGTAAACTAAACTAATTCTTCTACCTGACACAGAAGTGCACAACATGCGTAAGTATATGCTACTAAGAAGTCATCCTAACAAATGCAGTGAATCAATTCTAATGGTATATTGCAAAACAGATGAATCACATGAATAGCTTCTAGACTTTCACTACTAATTTAAAAAATGAAATTACTTATGAAATGCATCAAAAAATATTAATACTAAACTATGAAAAGGATGGCACAATATTCAAAACCTGATGCGTATTAATAATAAATTAATGCAAACTAAAACCTTTAGATTGCATTGACTATATTACATCCCACAGGCTCACAAGACCCATGATCATATATAATGTATAATAACAGAAGAAGGATCATATGAAATACATGTGATGGCTCAATTATAAAGCTATGTCACAGACCAAATAAATCACTTGAATAGCTTCCTAGCCTTCAATACAGGTTTTAAAGGAATAAATTCATTAAGTCATTTAGTTCCATCTGCCTACAACCTAATGATCCATTTAGTTTAATTAAGTTCTGTTTGTTTGCATATATCACCCATGTGCTTGCCATTAATAAGATAACGGATTGTACCATAATAAACATGCATTTATTTAAATTGCAGATGTATTTGTTTTAATCATATATTTCATTAACAAGGACACCTTTTTTAGTTGTTTAATATATATTTTTTAATTGAGTTTGTAGATTTTCAGTTATAGTAAGTCAGATCAATATACTGATATTCCGCATAACACGTTCAGTGTTTAGTTATTTATGTAACAACAGAGACACTTGTATTAATGTAATCGAGGACTTCTGGGAATGTGCAATTGTGCTAGAATGATTTGATTTCATGTTATGAAACATGATGATGCATTGAAGACAATGTGTAAAGTGAGTAGAAGCAATTTTTATTACATTGGGTTAGGCAGTAAGAGGTCCACGTAAAGCATCTTGCAGTGCCAATATGAACTTTTTGAAGATGTTCATAGATGCGATGTTTTTAAGCATTTCTATTCATTATAGTCTATTATTAATGAAATGCTATAAGTACATACTATGAAAGGTTTCATATTATAATATATTGTAAAGAATAATTAGCAAGTTAACAGTGAGGCACTCTGAAATGGTTAATTGAGTATTCATTTTTATTGGTTGGCTTTTTGAATGAATGTATTTAATCAATTAAAAATCTGTCAGCTGTTTTTTGGTCCGAAGAAGTGAGGGGATAACCCGCAAAAACATTTACCTCTTTATTACACACTATATGCTTCTACTCTGGCCATGTTTCAGTTCACTTATTTTATTTTAGTCACAGTTATCATTTAGACATTTGTAAGTGAACCATTTATCCTAGTTGCTTGTGTTATTTTGCTTTGCGCACAATAAAAAACACTTTATCGATACATAAGATGTGGAAGGAGTAAAGACATACAAATTGATAAACTGGGTGTAGATTCTAAAATTAATTCTCAGACACAACAAATTATATACATATTTACAAAATCTTATGCAAAACAGTTTGGCCCCACAAAGGGGTAATAAGTTGTTGTAGTGAAATCCAGGTAACCTCTGGAATCAAAATAGATTATATTGAAAACGAGCTATGTAAACTGGATTTAAACAAAACACTGTGAGGAGTTGGAATAAGTAATAATGTTCTGAGAACACTTCATCAAGAACTTATAGTACCATTATATCTATTATTTACTAAATCATATAAATATGGAGAGATTCCTCAAGATTGGAGATGTGTGCTTCTTAAACTGTCTTTAAGAGAAAGTGGAATAAGACAAACCCAGAGTCATACAGACCCTGAAGTCTACTTTCATGTTGTGGAAAAATAATGAAGAAGGTAATATTGGATAAGTTATTGTCAGAAGTGGAAAGGGACTTGAAACCGTACCTCAGCATGCATATGTTGATAATAGATATATTACCACCTGTAACATGATGTTCTGTAAAAACACAATAACAGCTATGAATGAAAAACTTGTGCTGTTATGCAAATTATGTAGATTTAACTTTAGCATTTAACAGCATCATACACAAAATACTGATCAACAAATTTCAACAATGGGGTATTAATTTGCTCTTGACAAAATGGATAGCTGCGCAGCTTACAAGTAGGACATGGCAAATATCATACAGCAATTGGACAGGTGAAATTCTTGGTTATAGTCAGGGTGTCCCACAGGGCTTTGTCCTAGGCCCTTACTGGTTTAGATTGCATCTTTCAGACTTATCTTTTTCATCTGAGGTGTTCTACAGTCTGTATGCAGATGACCTGAAATTGTGTAAACTGATTACATGTGTCACAGATAGGACATGTCTGCAAAAGAACTTGACTAAATTGACCATTTGGGCAAAGGAGAAAAATATGCTAACTACATCAAAAACTAAGCATATGAGATTTCAGAGACAAAAATTGAAAGGTGAATATTTAATACAGCACACAGTCATTGAAACTGTAGATTTGGGGGTGTGGCTAGGATGTAGACTGGTTGGCAGCATCTTTTCTCAGCTCTGCACTCAAAAGATATTTCTGACAGGAATTTTTAAAAACTAGATATTGTAGACAAACCTATTTTGTTGAATTACTTCTACTAATATCACTAAAAGTCTACTGTGCAAAAAATTTGGCTTTAAACATTATTTTTCCTGTCAAAAACAAGAAGGAAGGTATCTGAATCTACTGAAACTGAGCTTTTCTAAGCATACCACACAGGACCAGACGATGAAAAAGGAGATACAGTCTTTATTAAATGCTATACAAGACTTGTCAGTGAAATTTGACAAAATGAATACCAAACTGGGCACTTTTGAGGAGAGATCTACAAAACAAATACAGCAACTACAAGAAATAATGACGCAACAGAAGTCTCAAATAGCTGACAGAGAGATCCTTAAATGATACTGAGGGCAGACTCTCAGAACAAGATCTTCAGCTACATTTTTTATCACAACAAAATGCTTCATTACAAAATAAAATAGAGGATCTAGAAAACAGGTCCAGACGAAATAACCTTCGCATCTATGGGCTACCAGAGAAAACAGAGGGAGATAACATGGTGACTTTCCTTACTACCTGGTTACCAGAAGTTTTAAAATTGCCTGAAGCTCTTTCTTATGGAATTGAAAGAGCCCACAGATCAACCATCAAATCAAAAAATCACCCGAGATCAATAATAATAAAGTTTTTCTCATCACAGGACAAGGAATTTATTTTAAAAACAGCACGGTCAACTTCTCCAGTTAAATACAAAGACAACATAATCATATTTGATAATGATTATTCTGCTGGAGTTATAACTGCAAGAAAAGAATGTCTCCCTCTGATAAAGGAATTGAAAAAAAGACAACTTAAAGTCCACTTGCTGTTCCCTGCAAGAATAAAAATATTTTTTACTGAAGGTCCTAAAACTTTTGGCACTCTGCAAGCAACAGTTTCTTATCTTTCAGCTAATAAAACCTTGGATAATGTGGAAGAAATGGATTTCTCCCAATTTGGGGTTAAGCGTCACTTAGAAAAAAATGAATGGAGCACTGCTGACAAGAAGAAGAAGAAACGATAAAAGACATATGAAAAACACAAACATTATTGTCTTCTATTTGCTCTGTAAGGCAAAAAAGTTCTTTGAAAGCATTCATGCTTTACACATGTGTCAGTCTTTGAAACAATATAAATACAAGATAAGCAGGACATTTTATAACTAAAGGAAACAACCCTAAAGAAAGCAAGGTAACATATCTTTCTGTATTACAGTGTAAATACTTACAGTCATGATTTTTCTAACTCTAAATGATGTTTAGATAGTTCATTTATAAATTACCTGCCTTTTACTGCTAGTATAGAATATGATGTATTTACACTGACATATTAACGTGGTGTGTTTAAATGAGCATGATTCCTTTTTATATTATTTACACTAAGCTGCATGAAATATCTAAACTGATGTATTTAATACACATAATAATATATAAAAACTGATAGTAATAACTGCCAAAAAGTGCCTTGAAAAGTAATGATCTATTCTTTGATGCTAAAAGTGCCTTTTTGACTAATAAACAACTGTTTGGCTTGTATATCTGCCCTTAATGTTAAGAAAACTAATAGAAGTTTAATGAGCTGGTGTTCAGTTTAAAAAAAAGCCCAAAAAACGTCACTTACTTTTTTTTTGTCTTTCCGCCAAGGTCACAAGCTGGGAATTCTTATTTTACCACCCCTGAATGAAGGTTCTTCAGTTAGAATCCATTACAGTGTGTTAAACCTTCTAACAGCACAAAATGAAAGTAAACAGTCATGAGTGATGTCAGCACTAAAACAAGACAGTATGGGTGTGGTGTCAGCTCCTAAGCTACTTAAAGTAACCAGCACACTATTTATGAGATGGCAAAGTGCTTTTACAGTTTTAACAAATATTAAAAGTACACTGAAGTACCTAATGAATTTAGAAGGTATCAACACATACATGACATTTTATTATATTGTAATATTTGTTATTCATTTTGAATTGTACACATAAACAGCACACAAAGCTTAAAAAGAAGTATATCACTTGGAAGAAACTGTATGAATAGTTAACACATACCGACTTCACTATAATCTTTTCTGATAAGATCACCCACATAAATTACTATAATTCAACTTAATTTTATAAAAAATGTAATATATTTAAGTCCTTGACTGGAACTATATAACATATTTGTAAACACACTGCAGCTAGTGTACTCAACCTTAAAGATAGTAAGTCAATTAAGGTTCATGAATGTAGCTATGTGTTATTAGGCATTTTAAGGGTAAAAAGGAGTTGCTGTTTAATTATCAAGATACTCTGTAAATATTAAATTGTTCAAGTAGCACAATCATTAAGCAGTAATGAGCAAGAAAAAATCTCAGACTTGCTTATGATATTGTTATATATATATATATATATATAGGAAAGAACTGCTGAATTATAAGTATGCTTTTATTAAAGGCAAGTTATATTAATATTGAACATCCTCACTGAAAATTAATGGTTGTGTAGAGACACAGTAACTCCCATTATATAACCAAGGCTAAAGAGATTGTATTGTATGTCTAAATTGATCAGCCCTGAACCTTAGATTGCAAATAGACATGCAACATACTTTTACTTATAATACTGAATATATATTATATAACATCACAAATGCTAAAGCCATTGTCAGCTACATCTCATATCAATCAGCATTAAAATATGATTTGAATAGCATAGGCATTTACTAACATATTGCTGTTGGTACCTGATATGCATATAAGTAACAGGTCTAATTTCTGTCTATGAAAGTAAATACCAGGCTGTGTGCATTTGTTAATTATGAAACAAGAGTGTGCTATCTATTCTTTTTAATATCCTATAGGTATGTACTTGTTAGAGACACACACATGCTGCAAAGCTGCTAGTTATTGCATATTCATTAGTATAGTTCTGACTGCAGTGTTATAAATATATGGTGTGGACCACTTGAGTTGAGGATATGTCTCTATATTGGGCATGTTCTCTGTTTGAACATTGCATATTATCTATAATATGATATGGAGTACCCTCACTAAATTCAAAGAAGCCACAATAGAAACAAATATTTATTAAAAATGGAGAATATAAGGATGAAGAGAAAAAATGAAGGAAAATGGTTGATGGTCATATAAGGTTATCTTTTCCTGCGTATGTAGAAGAGTTGACAGTAATAAGTACCAAACAATTGTGTTATAGCATATTTAAAGCCTACTTTGCTTCTCATATTTTCCAACCTTACAGTTATAACGCTGCAGATAAATCCTGTAATATCATAAGGAGTATGAGTTGCTATTTGACATATGACATATGTGGTACACTAGCGATGAAATATGCCAGTGGCACTAATAAATATATAGGAATTGCTAAGAAATATAGTCTTAAACTATATAATACCAATGCCAAAAACAAATTAGTAGCATTCATACCACTAAAATATGACTTTTTGAATTAAAAGAAAACTATAAGATTACTGATAAATGACAATACAAATGTAACGTTATATTCATTGTTATGGATACTTTCTGATTTAATCAACTTGTGGCATGGTTAACTGATGCATATAATGCTTAACATTTTTTTTTATGTATGTATGCATATATGTGTGTATGTATGTATGTGTGTATATATATATGTGTGTGTGTGTGTGTATGTGTATGTATGTATATGTATGTATATGTATATATATGTATATATATATATATATATATATATATATATATATATATATATATAGGTAGACCATTACAATAAATTTGATACCTATGAATGCCACTCACACTGTAAGGGAGATAGACAGCAAGCATATTATTTTTAAGACGCAAAACCGTTATTGCTACACAAAAGATATATTAAAATAAAAGATTTTCCTTTACAATTTAAACAAAACCAAATAGTTAAGTATTAAATCTATGTATAGTTTTGTTGCCTTAGTGTTTTATAAAATATTAAAAATAGATAAAGACTGTATTTAAGTAATCTGTAAAGACAGATACATGTATACTTAAAAGATATATAAGATACTTTTCATTATAAAACTACCATATGGCAGGGCCGGGGAGGATGCTGAAATGCAGACTTAGAGATTGCTTGAATGATTAGATCATTCAAGGATGAGATGTTTTTCTCATGGAGGGGTTTGGTGGTTGTTTATCTTATATTGTTCTCAGTTATGATCTTGTAATTTACTTTTATTGGGTGTCTATAATCTATTGTAATACTGTTGGAAGAAGAAAGAGCAAGTCATTCTCTTCATGTATACACATCTACACATTGTTACGAGTATATGAATATGGATAAAAGCAAAGCTAATATAAATCCAATTGCAAAATGTATATCTCTTAATGTAAATGGTTTAAATAATAGCTGCAAAAGGGAAGTCTTTATAGATATTTAAAGCTATGTGAAGCGCAACTAGTATTTTTACAGGAAACACACCTTACACAGGAAGACATAAATAAAATAAACAATAAAAATTATACAATGCTAGTAAGTTCCACCTATAATCAGAAGCGAAGGGGAGTAGCAATTTTGTGGAAAAACACTACTTTAATGCCTAAAATCATAAACACGTTCCATGACAACTCAGGAATGTTTTGTCTAGTGACAATATCTATCAATGAAATGATATATACATTAGTGAATATTTATTGGATACCAGGACTAGGTGTTAGAGTGGCCAAACAACACTTAGAAGACATTGTACAATATACCAAAGGCAATTTAATCATAGCTGGAGATTTCAATTGCATTATAAAAGAAATGGACACAAATACTAAAACTACACATAAGAGATCACCTTTAACAAAGTTGTTATCTGAGTTTGTTGAAACTTTTAATATAGTTGACATAAATGAGTATGCTATCCCAGATTCACTATTCTTTACACATTTTTCCCATAGACATAATACATACTCTAGAATAGATAGAGTGTACATAACAAAGGATTTAACCTCTAAATTAAATAAAATCAAGACAATTTCATGTCCATTTTTGGACCATAACACCATAACGTTTGAGATAGACTTATGTTTCAAGAGAAGGATATCAGTAACAAGAATACCATCTTACATAACAAATCTCAAAGATTTTAAGGAATTTTATATTAAAGAGACACAAACATTCCTAGATATCAATCTTACAAAAGATGTATCTGAAATATATATATGGGATGCATTGAAAGCATACCTATATGGAAGAGCGGTGGGATGGTATAAAAACAAACAAAAACAGTGGAATAAGGAATTAATGGAATTACAGTCAAAAGTAGATAATTTAAAGCTTGATATTCAAAATGGAAACACCAACTTAATAAAAGAACTAGAAGATACTAATAAAAAATACTCAGAGACGCTACACCACAAAACAATGATCAACCTAGAAAAAATTAAACTATGTTACTATTCAATGAACCCTAAAAACAAATGAAGAATAGCAAATAGGACTAAAAAGATTATTAAAACAAATCAAATCAAGGAAATACATAATATAGAAACCAAAAAGAAAGCATCTGATTTAGAAGGAATACTAGAAGCTTTTAGGCTATTTTTTCATAAACTTAATAATCAAAATGAGAAAACAGAAACACATTCAGTATTGAAAGCTTTTCTCAAAAACAATGTTAAAGTTAGGTTATTAGAGGAGCAGGTACAACTAATAGATAAACAAATAACAATGACAGAACTTAAAGCTGAAGTAAATAAGCTAAAATTAAACAAAGCTCCAGGTATAGATAATATCACCCCAAAAATGTTTAAATTACTATCAAATGAGGCTTTGCTGTTGTTATTGAATGTCTTTACATCAGTTAAAAATGGTAAAGACATTCCTCCTTCTTGGAAGTACACATTAATATCACCAATTCTGAAACAAAATAAAGATCCCAGTGAATGTTCATCATACAGACCCATTTCACTTCTTAATATAGATTATAAAATTTTTATGGCAATACATGCTGCTTGAATAAAACAATTACTACCACTTTTGATAGAGGAGGATCAAACAGGTTTTATAAAAGATAGGAACACTTATGACAGCATTAAAAGAATTCTTTCCTTAATTGATTATATAAATGTCACAAAAAACAAAATGAATGTTATTAGTTTAGACATAAATAGCATATTTGATTCAGTGAACTGGGATTATCTGTGGTTAGTTTTAGAAGAATATGGCTTCTCAAACAACTTCACTTTGTTAATAAAATCATTATATGAAAAATCATTGGCTTATATAAAACTGGGATCTTGTCTGTCTAAATCTATTAAAATAACTAAGGGCACAAAACAAGGCTGCCCTCTTTCTCCGTTATTGTTTGTGCTAGTCATTGAACCCTTAGCAAATAATATACGTATGGATAAAAATATTGAAGGAATACAACTAGACAACAGCCTAGAGCTTAAAATTCAACTTTTGCTGATGATATTTTAATTACCTTAAAAATAATAATAGCAGTTTAAAAGCATTATGGGACTCAATTAAAAACTTTCAAAACTTTTCAAGTCTTAAATTTAATGAGAACAAAACAAATGTATTGCTTATAAATACTAATAAAAAGATCTAAATAAAAAAAATACCATAAATATATCTCTACCGATAATATAATTAAATACTTGGGAATTATAATAACTAACAACCTAGATACTACAATTGAAACAAATTATAAAGAGACCTTAAATAATATTAAAAATCTAATACAATGATGGAATAAATTCTTCTTTTCAATGGAAGAAAGGATTTATATAATTAAAATGATCATATTTCCAAAAATTCTTTATGTCATACAAGCTTGTTCTTTGCCACCAGCTAAATCACACCTAAAACAATTAAATGATTTAATGGTAAGATTCCTATGGTATCCAAAAAAACCAGGGATAGCTATGAAGTATCATCTAGATGATTGGGATATAGGTGGCATAGGTTTACCAGACATAGAAATATATTTGCATTCATCCATTATTAAAACAATATCATTATGGCTAAATACAAAATATACATCAAAATGGAAGCTAGTTCATGAGAGAATCTGGTTAAAATCAAGATTTGTAGTAGCAAATAAGTATACAGATTTCATACCAAACAATTTTCTATGGCTGATGAAGGAATATATGATGATACATAAGAATAAAAATATAAGTTTCAAATACATTACTTATACATTAAAAATTTTCCAAAATCTTATTAATAGCAATCCTGATATTAAAGCATGGCCATTTCTTTTATATCCAGTAGCATACACACAAGGTAATATAATAACATTTAATATGGAAGTAGTCAACATGCTTAAAGAAAAGGGATTAATATACTGGCATCAATTGCTAAACTCTGGAAAACCTCTGACAATAGACCAGATTAAACAGAAATTAAATATGGAAGATAGTTCGTGGTTACATGTACAAGAATTAAGACAGTATATATTAAGCAAACAAGAAACAATGCAACCATCAATAAGACAAAATGTTCCTAACCTTATAGAACATATAATATTACTAACGAATCAACCCATTACTGGAAAGGGATACTTATCATCTATTTATAAAACAAACAAAAAATAAAAATGCATAATAATGACAAAATATGGAATTATTATAGATCAGTTAATGGACATGTGCCAAATGACAGAGATAAAAAACTAATTCTTCTCTCTCCAAAGCAGACATCACTTTTATTACATTGGAGACTTTTTACATGGCAATTCATACACAGATCTTATGTAACCCCTCATAAAATGGAACTTATGTTTAAGAAAAATATTGGCTGCTGGAGATGTGATTTATCAATAAAAGCAGACTGGCAACATATGTTCTATGGATGCCATTTGATTAAACCATATTGGGATAAAATAAATTATTTTCTGCAAATGGTATTCAATGATAAATTCCAGATTTCCAAATCTATTATTTTGTTTAATGCACCTGTACCCGACTGTGTGCCAAGAACAAAGTATGTAATCTTATGGACTCTCCTAGCTATTGCAAGGAAGAACATTACATCAAACTGGAAATCCAAAGCTTCTCCAACTTTTAAGCAATTCATAAATATGGTGTCAGCAGTATCGCAATTGGAAATGAACACTATTAAAGGAAGAACTGAAAGAACTACATCATTATACGTAGCATGGCAAAAAGTAACTGAAATACTGGAGAATAATGACTGCAGCAGATTATAATCAGGAAACAATTGTATAGAAAGTCAATTATATGTCAACAATAGACACCCTTGAAAATACTTTATTTTGGTTTTAATGTTTGATATCTGTTTATAGGTTTTAGCCTACCTTTTTAAATAATTTGTAAATACTTCATTGTCATAAATAACCTGCATTCATGTTTTCTTGTTTTTGGAAATGAATAAAAATATTTAAAAAATGAAACTGTAGATTCATTTAAGGATGTCGGTATATAGATAGTAACAGCTTTGAATTTTTCTAATCATATCAAACAATTGGTTAATGATAATTATAGAAATATACATTGTATAAAAAGATTTATAAAGTCTAAGGAAATCAGAAATGATGAAGTCATTGTTTGTTAATTACATTAGACCCAAACTTGAGTATGGAATAACAATATGGAAACCCTACAAGAAAGCAAGTATAAGTAAACTTGAAAAAGTACAGTGAAAATATACCAAAAATATCCATGGATGTGAAAATTTAAGTTATTATGAAAGACTAAAATGTATGAACTTGTACAGTGTCTCTTACAGATATTTAAGAGGCTATCTTATTTAGGTATATAGGGCATTTAGAGACAACCATATCTTGGAATGTTTGGGGTTATCAAAAACTAGTACAGAATCATCATACAACCTGTGTAGAAGATTCTATGGGAATGAGAAGTGTAGTAACTGGTTCTCTGAGAGAGCAGCTGATGCAGGGAACAGACTAAAAACTACTTTAAAGCAAGCACTACTTAAGAACAGCCTGGACACTCATTAAGGGAACAACTGTTTTGGTATATTGGCAGGCTAGAATAGTATTAATGTCTGTGCTTAAAATATTTGTGTGCATATATGGGGTCTATATTAAAACACTGAAGTTTCAGAACTTCGAATGTTCTAATATCGACACCTAATAAACAAAAGCTGAAAATAGCGAAATTTTATATAACCGAATTTTTCCTAAGGAAAGAATTCGGTTATCTGTTCCTGTCACTTCGCTATTTTGAGCTCTGCGGTGGAAAGTTATGGTTGGGTTCAGGTAAGTGTGCGATTGTGTGAACGTACGGGTTAGGGTGGGATAGGTGAGTTAGGGTTAGGGCGCGGGTGATGTGTGTGTGCAATAGTGACGGACCTTAGGGTTAGGGTTTGGGTTAAGGTAAGTGTGTAGATAGTGGTGTATGTACAGTTTAGTGTAGGTTTAGATGTAAGATTTTAGGTGTATATGTGTGGATTGCTGTTTATTTGGTGTGTTTGTGTTGTGTGTATGTGTTTTGGAACAGCAATTTTTTTCCCTAGGAAAAAATTCGATGTTCTAAATTTTCGGTCTTATTGGTTTTCAGTTAGTAGGTGTCAATATTAGAACATTCGAAGTTCTGAAACTTATATGTTCTAATATAGACCCCATATAGGGTTAGGGTGCGGGTGATGTGTGTGTGCAATAGTGATGGACCTCAGGGTTAGGGTTTGGGTTAAGGTAAGTGTGTAGATAGTGGTGTATGTACAGTTTAGTGTAGGTTTAGATGTAAGATTTTAGGTGTATATGTGTGGATTGCTGTTTGTTTGGTGTGTTTGTGTTGTGTGTATGTGTTTTGGAACAGCAAATTTTTTCCCTAGGAAAAAATTCGATGTTCTAAATTTTCGATCTTATTGGTTTTCAGTTAGTAGGTGTCGATATTAGAACATTCGAAGTTCTGAAACTTCGATGTTCTAATATAGACCCCATATATGTATGTAAATAACATGGCAATGAAAGCATGCTTGCTTTCATTAAAAATAAATCAAAGATTTGAGTGCAACCAGATTTGTGGTGATGTAACACTCATGTTCATATACACATATTGCAAGTCCAGCTTCAGACAGCTAAGATTGTCTTGTATTAACCTGTACAGCATCATCCACAGATGTATAATATTATTGCAAGCACTTTTCATTACAGTGTAATCTTATGCAATTGCTAACAGAATTTAATCCTTTCCATATCACTTTTCTGGATTTATACTGCCATTTGTCATGCATAGCAGTCACAAATCCCACAGTAAAGCAACATGTATCCTGACAACACAATACATTGGAGAGAATGCTGAACATCGGCTTTCCCACCCTTCAATTTAAGTACTAAAATATCTTGTGCAGCATAATCTATAAATGCAAAAAAAAATAACTAACTAAATAAATAAATAAAGTATTCCAAATATTTATCTTTTAGGTTCAGGCTCCCAGGCAGCAAGACATTTCCCTGCCATACATTTGGTTGGGGACACATGATGGAAGTGACATTCAGCTGCAGAGACAAATAGCTGTTGCTAATTCCCAGTGAGCAAAGAGAAGATCACAGTGATATGCTCACAGGTTCTATAATAATAATACACATGGGGAAATTAATGTCCATGACCCCAAGGCACTAAGAGACAGCAAACAGTATGGCAAGCATCCACTGCAGGCTGTCAAATTGGCATGTCAGTGGCAATAAAAATGCGGAGTACAATGGGTAGTAGCTTTATTACTGGTTTGTGTGGACCATTATCTCCTTCATAGTATCTCAGGAACATTACCTAAAACACATACTGGAGCACAAGTGTGACTATAATAGTATGTGGGATTTTCTCCTTGCTGTGGCACACTTCCACATGTTGTACTTACATAAGCATGTACTGTAGACCAAGTACAAACACATTCCATCCACTGCTCACATGCACTTGTTTATTGAAGCTGTGGACATGGTGCTGCATACTTCTCTTTGCTCTTAGGAAATTTGTAATAGCCTTATATCTTTGAAGCTGAATGTCACTTCAGTCATGTGTCCCCAGCCAAATATATGGCAGGGAAGTGTTTTGCTGCCTAGGAACCTGAACCCTTATCTTTCACATTGCTATCAGTGCTACTTCCCCATGCATTTTAGTGCTACCATCATGAATTCCCATTTATAAATGGCACTCTTATCATCAATATTAACAAGAATCAACTTCATCTGACCATCAGATCAATGGAAGACACAATGCTGATGATAATAACTCTTATATAACATCAACATGAACTGCCTACCAATGATTTATAACCTTACTGACATTTTTATCTTACTTGATTGATTTCCCAAAACATTTGCCACCTAACTAAACTAAATATGTCATGATTTTAACATGTTCAAGTAAATTCAGACCCATGTATGTGTTTTATATGCAAATTAGTCTGACCTATGCTTCTCTCTATAAATTGCGATAATAAGTAAATGCAGATGTTAACAGATTCATGCAGCTAGAACATGGATAGTTGTGAACAATCTGTGCTGACAGGAACAGAGCCAAGATGGCCTCAGGAACATGTGAACAAGCCTAAAATACCTCAAAGTTCCATATTCAAAGAAAATGTGAAAATACCTCTTAACCTCTTAGAGCAAGAAATCTGGACAAAGCCATAAACAAAAGTGGGTCAAAGGCCCAACAATAGGGACCATTTTTAAATATTGATCTTACAAAGGACCAAAAATAGGGGCAATTTTTAAATATTGATCTTACAAACTTAGAAAGTTGATAGAATGACAGGTGTTGCATTAACATGAATTTTTCTGAAGGGTAGGAAGTCTGAAACTGAAATGTCTGTTATTGTTTTCTAACTCCATTCTTTAATAATTTGCCAATAACTTGCCAGAAAACCACAATTTTATGAAAAATGGACCAAAGATATGAGACAAAAATCTGGGCATTCTGCGAAAATCTGTACAGTTGAGAGGTATGATAGAGTCAACAACATTTAGGCTGCATAATTGTGAAGCCTAATCCATTACCATCCTGCATATTATGATGCACCCTATTATCTCACAACTTTCACTACTTCTTATTATCTTATGTGTAATGATATACATCTATGCAGATGACACATTATGCACCTTCAGCGTTTATATCACGTTATCGAAAGATGAAAATAGTAAACGCTATGTCATCGGCCCCAAAACATCTAAAAATGAAAATATCGAACATTCAGAACAGCAAATTTTTTCCCATGGAAAAAATTTGCTGCTCCAAAACACATACACACAACACAAGCACATCAAACAAACAGCAACCACACACATACACTTAAAATCCTACAGCTAACGCTGCACTAAACTAAACATACACTACTATCTACCCACTTACCTTAACCCAAACCCTAACCCAAAGGTCCATCACTATCGCACACTCACCTAACCTGCGCCCTAACCCTAACTCACTTAACCCGCCCCTAACCCTAACGTACAAACAATCGCACACTTACCTGAACCCAACTTCTAACTTTCCACCACAGCACTAAGAATAGCAAAGCCACAGAAACGGCCAACCAAATCCTTTCCAGAGGAAAGAATTTGCTGTTCTGCAGCTTCGCTATTCTTAGCGTTCGCTGAATAGTGTTTTATATCAGAACATTCAAAGCTTTAATACTTCGATGTTCTGATATAGACCCCACCTTCAAGAGCATGTAATTATAAAGTAAAGTGAAAGAAACAAATTACTACTGCAATACTTAAGACAGACGTGTTTATAAAAACAAATAATGCATGACCTTAAAGTCAATTGTACAAAGAAAGATTATAACATTACTGCACAGAAATAAAATACTTTCATTTGCCATAAGAAAAATGTGAAACTATTCCTTTAAAAAATAAACCTATGTGACAAAGCAGTATAGTAAAGCTAAACTTGCCAGTAATAGCATTTCCATATTTAATGATCATACATGGTAGTTGAGTTTTGTTATGGTGATGTCCAACCCGGTGAACCACAGTCCACTAGTTGCAAATTTCACTTTAGTACTGGCACTTCTAAAGAAGGCAGCACTTATGAAGGCACAAGGCCATGCTTCAAGTTTTGATGATAAGGAGACCAAAATCATGGTCTACCTCTAAAAGGACTTGTACCTAAACAAGATTGAAAGAGAAGTATATGGCACAGAGTGGAAAAACATTGACATCTGGCAAGAGTTGTATAAGTACCTGTCATCAAGCACAGGCCTGTCCAGCTCTCTGATTAGGTACACTGAGTAAGGGTGAGAAGATCAAAGGTCTAAAGAATGGATTTTAATTTTTTTTTAAACTTTAAACTAAAATATGTTTAAAAAATATGCTAGATAAGTATTGCATAAATGCAGGTAAATGGAAGAAGAAATGTGTGTGTAGGTGTAAATATGTATCTGCATTTAATCCAAAGGTATGATTTGCATAAATATAACTGTAAAGAGAAATAAATCTGTATAGAAATATTGCATGTTCATTTGCTGACATGCTTTTCTGTAGAAATACAAATGAATATGTATAAGAAAAAATCTCAAGTATGCATATATATCTATATCTATATATTGATATAAATATATATATATAAAGTGTAAAATACACACACACACACACACACACACACACACACACACACACACACACACACACACACACACACACATAGCTATGTAGATATTTGCATCATTATGTAATTACATAATCTCATGTACTGAAACTATTAGCGTATTACTTATTTGTATTTTAGGCAAAAGGGTTTTTAAAAAAATCTTTACTTTGTGTAAGCCACAAACTATTTATCAATATGATAATTGTATAAGACAGTAATTTCTTCCAAAATATTAACTGCACATACGAAATGGCTGTCCACAGTTAGCCAATATATCCTTGGTATGGGAGTTAGAGGTGGGGGCTATAATAGCAACTGAATGACCAGCACAGTGGTTAGTCATAAGTGCTTTCAGAATTTAAAGTGTGTTTGTTACAGCAATTTTACATGATCTGACTTAAAAAAGCAGGTAAGGTATGCAAGGCATATTGCAAACCAATACTTTTAATGGAAACATTTGCAAAGGTAGAAGAAAGTGCCCATCCCCCTAAGAATTAAGTTCTACACAAATATCAAATGTAACAATTTGAAGGAAGTCAAGATTTCTTTGTAATTCAACTTGCAATAAACAAGAATAGTAATAGGAGATGGGATCAGTAGAAATACTTTACGTAAATTCTGTGCTTTGATGATTTGGTGTTTAGTAAATGTTAAGTATGCAAGAAATAGGCACATAGAGTGAGAACATGTACAGGAGTATCTGCTGTGATTTGTTGCTTAATAAATGTAGTCATTCATTTAATTTCCAGTCCCTCTCCCTTTTTTCCTTTCTCATAACTCAACCTATTTACCTTTCACTGTTCTACTCTCCTCCTCTAACTCTTCCTCCCTCTCACCTCATGAAACTTTGAGTGCATAAATGCCTGCACTCCAAATTATACTTATGTACTCCAAAATACTTATGTTTTAATTTCATTCAATGCTATGTTACAACACCTTGCCCAAATGTTATTATTTTGTCTTCTATATTACTGTGTTGCTCAAATGTTATTATTCTGTCTTCTATATTACTGAGTTTTAGTAGTTTTTGAAAATTGTATTGTACTTGTTAACTTTATTAATATTAGCTTTGTAATAATTTTATATGGAACCTTTCTCCCCGGGCCTCCATTGAAAGGCCCAATGGGCTTTCCCAGTTAGCAAACTGCAAACAAAATAAATAAAATAAATAGTCGTGTAAGAAGCACGTAGATTCAGTACAAGTATAGAAATAACTTCTCTGCTTTGTTCATTAATAAATGTAATCATGTAAGAAAGATTTCAACAAACATTTATAACAGGTAAGCGACCATCTCCACTATGTCTTCTATACGAAGCAGGATAATAGATGTTATACAACAAATCACAGGAAGAAAGAACAGCTGAAACAATTGACCCAGGATGCTCATGAGTATGCAGATTTGATTCTGAAAAAAAGTGTAGTTCAAACAAAATGTTTGAATACTGTCTGATTTTTTTCTTTGTTTTATTCATACTTTAAGTATAAATCCAAAAGTAATTCATACACATCAATAATAAAAGAAGTAACATACTTTTAGTATACAACTACAGCACAATCCAATATCAGCCAGAAATGTCAAATCTGTTACCATTTCTTATGTTACATCAGCTTATCTTCTTAGTATCAGTAGACTGCAAATGTAAAAAATCACCAGCACATGATATCATTATTGTGATTATTCATTTTTCTACCACCATTTTCTAGTTTTATTCTGAATAAATATTTAATAAAAATAAGAAATTCTTGTTAATAAAGTTTGCACTGCTGTATTACTTAATTAGTGAATTTATGGTCTCCATTTTTGTTTGTCTCTCTACCTTCCCTCACTCTTTTTCTTATTTTAATTATATATTACTTTGTCTTTCTCTTTTCCTTTCTCCACCATTCCTATTCTTTTTTTCTACAGGTGCAGAATCCCTGGGAGCAGCCCAACCACTTTTCTCCCAGATCATGGAGCATTCATCCTCTGTCCACCCAGGAACATTCTCATAGGATTAGGGCAGTGGCACCAGTCCTGTTAAGTACTAACAAGTCACACAGACAGTGGGCTTTGGAACTTGGTTGAGGATATGGTAGAGCAGGTAGTGGAGATACATATTCAGCCAGTCCAGGATGCTGTTCAGCAGGTTCAAGACTCACTGCCATGGTTGGCACCAACCACCATGCCACCATAGGCCTCCACCCCCTCAACATCGGGTTCCTCCACTGGAACACCATCAACCAGTGGTGATATTTGTGGTCTTGTGGACTGGATGACCTCCTGTGACTAACTCCTGTTCACTTCCCTTCATCCCTAATCCTTTCACCAATACCCTCCAGCCTAGTTAATACACAAACTATTGTCATGCATAAAAGAAAATTGAAAAAATTGGAGGGGTCTATGACATCAAAAATATTTTACCCCTCCTCTCTCACATTCTCCAGCACATCCATTTTGATATGTTCTTTAGGTGTTTCCGTTTTTATGTCTCACTTTTTCAATCTTTTCTGTGTTTTCATTCATGACTGTGAGGATTACTATTGTGATATACACAGGTGAAAGTGTCATATATATATATATATATATATATATATATATATATATATATATATATATATATATATCAGCAAGACATGCACAAATCTACCTCTGTAATGATGTACATCTATGCGGATGACGCATACATATGCATGGTTATGTGTCTCATGTACTCTTTGATGTGCACCCCGTGAGAAGGGCGGGGTCTTGGGCTAGCAACCTCAGCCCGAAAAACCTATAACTGCTTCAGAAACAATGAGCACTGAAATGTGCTCATTGCCCAATGTACCACATGGTGTATAAATGGGAAAGAGAGAAAGAGAGACTCTTTAATGTCATACAGATAGAATGTCCTATAGCTTGTTATCTGGAACAATAGGTTACTTAATTCTCATATCTATTGCGATACCAAAATCTATATCTATATATAGGTATAGTTATAGATAGATTCAGATATAGATATTCAATTTCAAACTTTTAAAAAACAAAATAAATCAGCCCCCCCCTAGCAAATTACATTACTAACTCCAGACTGCATAATACCTTGGGAAAGGGAATATTCCACTCCCTGGGGATTATTGATTTTATACACCTATCCAGCAACTGTCTACTTATCCACATGTAGTCAACATTACACATACTTGAGATGTTCAGTCTCACATACATATACATATTTTATATATATTTTTTAGTAACAGTTTGTTTACCAGGATAGTCCATTGGGCCGAGAAGAGCTCATTTTCAATGGAGTCTCTGGGAGAAAAGCTCTATGAGAACAATATAAAATTAAGACAATGTATTCAAATTTTGTAATACTGGACATAGTGTAAAAACCTACAGTTAACATTGAAAATTCAGAATAAAAAGGAGATATACACACACACACACACACACACACATATATATATATATATATATATATATATATATATATATATATATGTATATATATATATATATATATATATATATATATATATATATATATATATACATATGTGTATGTGTGTGTGTGTATATATATATATATATATATATATATATATATATATATATATATGTATATATATATATATATATATATATATATATATATATATATATATATATATATATATAGATAGATACATACAGATAGATATACCCATATAAAGACATACATCCACACACATGAACACACACACACACACACACTGGGCCAGATTCAGGAAGCCTCCGTGTAAGAGTTATAACTCTTACACGGAGGCTGCAGTTAAACAGTGTGATGTCAGCATGTCATGCATATGCATGAGGTGCATGAGGCATGCTGAATCACACTAGTAACTCTTACACGGTCTGTGTAAGAGAGTAGGGGGCGTGTCTGTAGGCTAAGCCCTGCAAGCAGACACGCCCCCGGAAGACTAGAATGGCTGAAAGTAAACAGCCACGAGAGAGGCCATGGAAATGTGAATAAACACACTACACAACACATGCCCCGACAGACCATCAGTGTATAAAGTGAAGAGATGTTATAAAATTAAATTAAAACCTTTTTTTTTTTTAAACCCCATAAATGTTTGCTACTGTGTGCGCTCGTGTGCGCGGGTGTGCTACTAGCGCAATTGCAGTTAGCAGTCAGTGGAAAAGGATATAAGAACTAAATATGCAAAGTAAGCCAAGAAGTAATAGCTTAGCGGTATAGTTGCTGGCCTAAGAGTAGGCAGGCAGGGTTTAAGCCCCCACAACAACCTTTTTATTTTTTTTGTAAATAAGCACTAAAACGCCCCCTGACAGTATTGTACAAATGTAAAAGTATTCCCTTTTGTAAAATGCAATGAAATGGAGCATACACTTTGAAGTAACACAAGAATAAAAATAGTCAGAAATGTACTTATAGCTAAGCTGCTGTGAGACAGACTGCCCATAGCTGAGTAGTGTTTAAAAAGCTGCAAACTGCGTGCCCGTTGCTAAGCACCGGTTTGACAGGCTGAAACTGTTTGCAACTAGGTGTGCTAAGCTGAACATGTGTGTCACTAGCCAATTAAGGGTTACCCTAGCGCACCGCGTTTGCGCCGCTCCCACAAGCTAACTGCCAGTGCGCATGCGTTACCTCCACGCAAACGAGCGCAGACCTGCTTTTAAGTGCTTAAAAGTGCTTTTGGCATGTTTGATTGACAGGTCTCAACTCATATCTGTCAGGAAAATCAAAAATCAGTTGTCAGATTCGAACCCAGGATGCCATGCACTAGAGTCAAGGTACTAAACCACTAAGCCATGACAGCAGTACCTAGAAATGCAGAAATAGCATATATATGGGATAAAATCCAGAATGGAGCACGATAAAGCATTTTCAGTGAAGTAGATACAATTCCAAAACGGCCAATCAGAGAAATGTGCGGGAAAAGCGGCATATATAAGCCCCATAGGCGGGAATACACAGCAGGAACGATTGTAGAACAGACCTGCAGTCAGAATGAGTGGAGTAGGTGAGGGACGTTGCTTTCGAGCACAGCGTTGGGGCATTGAGGAGTCCAGATACATGGTCTGGCTCCTTGTCCATCATCACGAGGCCCAACTCATGCAGGGCCAGGTCTCATGGGGAGCATATAGGGCAGAGGCATGGGACCAGTTGGCTCGTGATCTGACCAGTGCTACTGGCATTCCACGCACTGGTGAGCAGGTCCGTCACCACCATGCGGACCTGAAGCGAAGGAAGACCAGTTGACCGAATGGATCCAGGAGGCCCGGGATATGCCCAACGCCCCACTACTGAGTAAGTTACATTTTGCTTATGTATGTAAGGATTTCAACTGGCCGATACCATGGAGATGTGTAGTCCAATATTACTTCTTTCATATTACAGCTGCAGGTGTCCGCTCTGCGAATCGCGAGATGTATGGCCGTAGGCTGGTGCGGCTGCGCCACCATGCAGGTTAGTAACCCCACCCATTACTTGTAAATAAATATTGTACTGTAGCATGTATCAGAACACTGCAGTGTATTGATTAAAAGTAATATAATGTGCAAGCAGGAATTGTAAGTCTGCAGGTATGGCTGCAACAAGTTCATCAGTATGCAAGTGTAACTGGAAATATAATTGATAGAAGTAAACAGTGCTGTAATACAGATGTCCCACCATGAATTAAATATAGTGCAACCTGCAGTAGTCCCAAGAGTACAGCCTTAGAATCTGAGGTAGTCATATGTGAGATATATCCCCTGTTGAAATGCTGAATCATGACAGAAATGAGGCTGTTGGAAAGTGTTTGAATCACCACCAGTCTAACATGTGAACAAAGCCTAGAAGTACCAACCTGAACTGTGAAGTTGCAGGATGTGTGAGAGTGACAGAAAGGGTCATGTATGAATAAATAAAGTAGTAATAACCCCTGAATATAGTAGCCCCAGTGTGTTTCTACAGAACTAAATGCATGTGGGAAGTACATCTTAATATCCCAAACTGATTTCAGTGTGTCAGAATCTGGAATGTGTAGGCCAAAGTCTGTATGGTGATCACAGTATACAATTTGCAGATAGAATGAATGATTATCTGACAGACTAAACAGCCATAGTTGTCCCCTGTCCTGTCATCAAAGTGTAGCAGGATGATGTATCTGATCAGATGAAACATAAGTAGGATAGTGATGTATTCGTAACAGGTGTAGCATGACAGTCAAATAAAGATAATTTGAAACATCAGCCTCAACTTCATTGTGTACCTATTACAAATGTAAATCAATGTGTAACATATGAATGTGTCATCTCTGTCTATCTCCACCCAACCCTATAATTCCATATAACAACACCCACTAAATAATGGTATGTGAACATTTCATTAATCATGGACATTTGTCCGTTTCCAAAATATATGCATGCCTGTTTGTGCATGTGCCCTGTTCATACCTGCAAATTTGATGGCCTGTTGCCATTAATCAACCCTGCATGTTGTTTGACTGTGTATTTCTGTTCAAATAATGCATGTGATATTGATATGCCCCATGTTCAATGGTGTTAATATCTGGGTGTTTGTTTGATGGGAATACCAATGCATGCTGTTACAACTAATCTGAATGGTATAAAATGCCACTAACCCAGACTAACATAACTACTCACAAACCTAGAACGCTTGGGAAGGCAGGTCCCAGCGGACCCACCTCTCCCACCTCAGCTGGCGACTGCACCTGGCACTAGTGCCCAGGCGGACCCCTCCGGTGGCCCTGTGCCACCTTTGGGTGGAAGCGCTGCAGGGGATGGGGCCCGTCCCCCCTCTGCAAGTGTGGCTGGAGGGGTCCGTCCACTCACCCTCCAAGGTGTCCGGTCTGTGGTGCGAAGGGAGATCCAAGACTCTGTTCTTGGGCCCCTATGCCAGCTCGAGGCTCGTGTGGCACAGCTAACGGCCCGGCCATTGCCCGCCTACACAGCCCCAGCACAGCCCCGTCCTGGGCTGTGAAGGAACAGTGACAACTGCCTATGGGTGGGGATATCAGTTCCACTGTTGCCATCTGTGGGCTCATGCATCTCGGATATCCCAACCTCCGTCCCGTCAATTGTGTAACCCCCGTGTGTCATACACCGCCCCTGTATGCGTCTTGTCTGTCTTGTCTGTTAACCTACCCAACCTACCTCCCCAGCTATACCGACTTCCTTCACCTGACATACCACTCTCACCTGAAAAAAAAAAAAGGGCACTCTGTACCCACAAATAAATTACGCCCCATACATAGCTGTCCATGTCGCACACATGTCTGCTTGACATTGAAACAGTTAATTACAATTGGCTCTACAACAAATATTAATGTTGTCCTGACACCTCTCTCAGGGGTGAAAGGTTTCCAATGTCTCACCAAAATACATGGAAATGCACAGCTGTTGCTGCCAAAGACATGGGCATCTATGGGCCTTACCTACATCCCTCCTGCAAATCCCACGCTTGTTTCCCTACTGTCTTACCCTCTTTGTGATCCCTTTTTCACCACTTTCCTGTCACCCCTTTTTCTTTTCTTTCAAAGAAATTATTGCGGGTGTGCGCTTGTGGCCAAATTACTGGATTCTCTACTCAAAAGTCAGCAGATAAACGGATGGAACCACTCGCCACTCCAGAGACCAGTCCACGACACCAAAAAATATTGTACAGCCTTTTATTATAGATCCAAAACGCCAAACACTCCAAAATATATGAACGCTTTTGTAAAATCACACACTGCGTTTTCGTTACACATTGACTTCATCAGATAACCCAATGCATCCATTATTGTGTCTATTTATAGTCTTACTTAAAAAGCTAATTAATTTTCTAATTGAATCCAATCACCATTTAAAACAGAAATTCACAACACTCAAAATACTATTTCATACCCTCAATCATGTTTCCTTCATCAAATATGTACCTCATAGAATTAAATTATAAAAATCAGATTAAAAGTGTATGTGTATAATTTCTTAAAAAACATATTTCAATAAATATATTAATAAATATGTATACATAAATATTCCCAATAAATAAATAATATAATACATATATATTGAATAAAAACATGCTAAAATAAGGATGGAAATTTTGTATAATATAATAATACAGTGTATATAATATAATAAGGTTATTGTGAATTCAAGAATTTATATAATATACATTCTAAAACTAATGGGGAGCTGTAAAGGGGACCTCTGGTGGCAAAAGCAGGTATATATTTTCTTATAGTTTAGCTGCTCTTAATTTTAATAAGGGTAAAATAGTTATGTTGTCATTTAACCCTGGATATTTGTCAGCATTCAATGCCACTTGCCACCATAGCTCTCTATATTCTATCCTGGTCTCCCAGGCCCCCCCCCCCCTAATGTCCATTGGTATATGTTCTATAATCAAAAACTTAAATTTGTATTCCTTGCACAATTTACTGTGCTTGTATAGGGCATTACTCTCTTTCTTTACAGAAATTTCGTATATATGTTCATAAATACGTTTTTTTAGGGCTCTTTCGGATTTACCGACATAGAAAGAACCACATTTTTCACAATATGCTAGATATACTATGCCCTGTGTATTACAATTAAAATATTCCGTACTGTATACCATTTTGTTTCTACTCTGAATGTAATAACTCTCCCCATTAGATATGTAACTACATTGGGCTGCGCCACACTTATAAGTGCCCTTCTTATTATTATTTCTATTAGAAACCACCTTTCTACTCTCCAAAATGTTACCCATGTTTCTTGAATTCCTGTAAATTATTTTCTTAGGGATATTTGATATACTTTCAATATCAGAAAATGCCACAAACTTCTCCCATTCCTTGAGGAATATTTTACTTATTCCACTATTTATACTATTATATTCTAGTACTAATGCTTGAGAATAACCTTCAGATCTATTACTATTAGTACTCGTTTGTCCTGTACTTATAATGGGATTAGTTGTACCTTCACCTTCTTGTCCTTTATATATTGGTTGAAATCTATCTTTTCTTCCTTCATTCACTTCCATTTTTATTTGCTCAACAAATTCTTTGGGGTAGCCTCTCTCCCAAAACATTTTTTCCAATAAATCACATTCAATTTTAAAATCCTGTTCCAAACTTGTCATGCGGCTACCCCTTACAAATTGCCCCTTAACAATGCTTTTCTTACAATGTTTAGGATGGGCACTAGTATAGTGTAGGAAGGAATTACAGTACGTGGGCTTCCTATATACTTTAGATTCATAATGTCCTTCCCCCTTATAAAATTCAACATCCAGATATATTAAACTATACTCTGAGACATGATGCGTGAAACTTAAGAAACTAGTGGTTGAATTTAAATATTCCATAAATTCAGCTAATCTTTCTCTCCCAGCAGTCCAGAGGATAACTATATCATCCAAAAATCTCCTATACATTGTCCAACATTCATTATAAATGGAGTTCAGGACGTATTTTTCTTCCCAAAATGCCAAAATAAGATTAGCATATGTTGGGGCACAGGCTGCCCCCATAGCTACCCCCTGGATCTGCTGGAAGAATTCACCTTTGAAATAAATGAAATTATTACTTAAAGCCAAGTCCATAAGCCAAAGGCATGCTAACTTGTCATTCCTACCCATATCTTCATAATTAAACACTATTTCCTCCAATATAATCTTCCCTTCATCATGAGGTATGCAAGAAAATAAATCAACTATATCAATTGTTAAAAATAAAATATTGTCTGGTCATCCACACCTATTTAGATCACTTAATAACTCCCATGAATCTTTCAAGATACTAGGCCTTCCAGTCCATATAGGCTTTAACTTCTTGTCCACATATTTAGCCAAGGTCTCAGTTTTGTGTAACGAAAACGCAGTGTGTGATTTTACAAAAGCGTTCATATATTTTGGAGTGTTTGGCGTTTTGGATCTATAATAAAAGGCTGTACGATATTTTTTGGTGTCGTGGACTGGTCTCTGGAGTGGCGAGTGGTTCCATCCGATTATCTGCTGACTTTTGAGAAGAGTTTCGAGTTTTTTGGCAGTTCCTTTTGGTACGTTTCCAAATTACTGGATTCCCATACTAGGTCAGTGTTAACAGAAACAGCCCTGCTACTTGTTAGCTTGTACATAATAAAGTAAGGTAATGTACATATATGAAGGTACGTATATCTACACATACAGATATATAAATATATCTAAATACATATGAAATATAGTTGTAGGTGTCAGTATCCATACACACTCACTACAGGAAACAGTGAACATAAATGCAGCAACCTGAATCTGCAACACAGCCTGACCCCTGTGTGAGCTACTTACCCTTCTAACTGCTTAAAGGTGGCCTCAGCACTTTGATTGACAGGCCCTGTACTCAGTTTGAAAGCTTGCAAATAAAAATAAATTCCCACTGTCAGTCTCATACCCAGGACCTTGGTAACATTAGTCTGTATGACCCACCACTAAGCCATGCCAGCCTTACAATAGCACACTGCTAAAATAAATATAACATGTAATAGTAGGAATCAGTATAAAGGCAATATAGGAGGTGTACTATCCAAAGCATGTCAGGTAGAGTTTCAATGGCCAAATTACTGGATTCCCATACTAGTTCAGTGTTAACAGAAACAGCCCTGCTACTTGTTAGCTTGTACATAATAAAGTAAGGTAATGTACATATATGAAGGTATGTATAGCTACACATACATATATATAAATATATATTAATACATATGAAAGATAGTTGTAGGTGTCAGTATCCATACACACTCACTACAGGAAACAGTGAACATAAATGCAGCAACCAGAATCTGCAACACAGCCTGGCTCCTGTGAGACCTACTAACCCCTTTAACTGCTTAAAGGTGCCTCCAGCACTTTGATTGATAGGCCCTATACTCAAGTCAAAAGCAGAATATAAGCATACTAGTAGGCCCTACCACAAGACCATTGTAACACTAGTCTGCATGACCTACCACTAAGCCATGACTCTCATACAGGAATATAGTGCTAAATAAGTGGAACATGTAACAGTAGGAATGAAGATAAAGGCAATATAGTATGTCTACTACCCAAAGCATGTCAGGCAGATGTTTATAGTCCCAATTACTGGATTCCCATACTAGTGTAGTGTTAATAGAAACAGCCCTGCTAAATGTTAGCTTGTACCCAATAATGTCAGCTAATGTACATATATGAAAGTATGTATATGTACACAGATATATATATATTTATATAGCAATACATATGACATATAGTTGTAGGTGTCAGTATGCAGACAGACTCACTACAGGGAACAGGCAAGAGAAATGCAGCAACCTGAATCTACAACACAGCATGAAGCATGGGAGATGTACTAACCTTCACACTCACAGAACACTGTCAACAGCATACCAGCATGGTCCACGCCCTACAATCTGAAAGGGCAACGCCTATCTCACATACCCTTTTATAGCAGTGTCCTGAAATCACAGTGAGACATGCAATCAGTAAACACCTGGCTGCATGTAATTAGCAAATGCTGTCTTACAATTGGTGCAGAGGCCATCACATGGACCTATGCAGATACCTACAAAAGCGTTGAGTACCCACACTACACTCATGCAATACATTCATTGCACAAAACCTACAGAGAAAGAGTGAGAGAGACAGAGAGAGAAACAAACAAATATAACGACAGCCAGCAGCAAAAGCAGCAGCAAGCAGCAAGCAGCAAACAGAAAGCAGCAAGCAGCAAGCAGCAAGGAGCAAGCAGCAACAAGCACCACTGGCACAGCAACAGCTGCCACAAACACAGGTAATGCAAAGTAGCAGGTTAATCCTGTGTATACTGTGACACCTCCAAATGTATCATAGTTCACTATCTATAGGTATGTCCATGAGATAGGTTGTGTGTACATAGTCCTGAAATATAAACATATGTAATATTGCTGTACATGTTGCCCATACTTAACACTTCCATAGCTTAGAACACAAGGCCAGTTGTGCATATGATGCAGTAGTTCCCAGGGTCAGTAGAGGTTCCTCCTCATTGGTGTGGGACCACTGTGTATGTATGGCACTTTTCAGGTACATATCCTGTAGTATGGCCAGGGATTAATATCAGTCTGTCATGTGGTGCTATGTCCTCCAGGGGTGAATGTAGCACACATCCAGCGATACCATTTCGTAACAGTGATGCTATGTGTTCCATAATGATGAAGGTGGCTCCCACCGGGTCATGTGAGAGGATGGGGGGGTGACAGACACCTGGGATAACTAATACCACTTGTGTAGGAGAATGGGGGTACCTGCACCTAAACTGTCTGCAACAATGTAGCCAATATCTGTGCATTTGGTGAATGTGAAGCATCTTAACACTGCTGACCACAGATGCCTTGCTGTCATGTGAATCTGCCCTGTGCTGCAGTAGCCTCCTACTATTGTTATACAATATGCCTGTATCTGTACTCCACTGGACAGGATTAATAAGTGGTGTGCAGTTGTTCTGGGTTAGATATGTGTGTGCACAGTACATGCAGTATGTGGGATGTCTGTGGTAAGCATATGCAAAGGTGCTGGCGGTGTGTGTTGTGGCTTCCACTGGCCCAATGGGCTGCATGGATAGCATCACTGTCATAACTACTGAATAACTGTGTAATTAAATGCATACATAGCAAGGTAGTGTACTGTGCTTGTGGTGTTGTTCGGATTTGTAAATCCAGGCTGAGTAATGTGTGCACATCACAGGGTTGGGTTGGATGGCAACACACATCCAGTATGTAGGGATGAACACCCAGAATGTGTCAGACGTGTCGCCTGTGCAGTAGTATCCGACCATTACCTGTGCATCCCCCACAACACACACACATGCAACATATGGCAGAAGTACTATAGCAGTACACACATGTTCATAGGTTCATACTAGACTATTTGCCCTAGGGCATTGGTAAGCCTAGTAGAATGTGTTTGTCTTTCGCCACCCAATTACAAGTTATGCTGCTATGCCCTTGTCCGATGTTAGTATACTGTACCTCCATCTAACAGTGACATAGAAGTGATACCTGGGGTACAACTATGATCTACATCCAGTCATCCAGATTCCTATGGAAGAGAGTCAATGAGGGACTCTGCCTAACCTGTAGTGTGAGCTCATTACAGAGTGAAGGGAGCCTCTCGGTTAGGAATATGCCCCTTCAGCATGTCCATGTATGTCAGTGCTGAGGTCCAGCTCTCCTGAGCATGTGACTGTATGGGACTCTGATTGCCTGAGGTGCAGCATGTTCATTACTGCTGGGTAGGACATGGCTGTATATGGCACGCACAGATTGCCTCTGAACAGGCAATAAGCCACTGAGTCCAGCTGGATTTACTTTACCTGGGCAGCATATGACATCTGTGTGAGCCATTGCATCCCCTTGATGAGGTACTGTTGTCCTGTACCAGTTGCTGTGGGTGTCTGGTTAGGTACATCCCAAAAGGTGCATTGTACGCAATTATAGGCTTGATGATGGATGAGTAAAGAGGCACAATGACCTCCACTACCATACATGTGAATCCCTCATGATTAGCTGGGCTATATAACATGTCTCTCAATCCACATTGGCCATGTGGTTGACAAATGACAGACTGCTACCGTGTTTCTTCCACAGGTCCCCAACTACGTCTTCTGTACTCAATGGCCTAACACCTATGTTGTACTGTGCCACCAATGTGGAGGCGTGGGAATCTCCATTGAATACTGATACTCCCCCTCCTTTATTCAAGTGTTGGGGCTGACAAGAATGGTAACAGCTATAACCTGGTAGTACTGGTGTGCTCCTGTGAAACCTGAAACAGGTACATGTTAATGCACAGATATCGATGTCCAGAATGTCAAGTAGGGTTTTGAGTGCGTGCATCCTTAGGTCTAGACTTCTGGTGTTGAGTAGCATCACTCTTACTTCCTCATCCTTTGTGATACAAATGGATGTGGGTTTGCCTTATGAGCCTTGCCTAATACAGGCACTATGGGTGTAGCAAGAGGCTCCACCAAATTCCAATAGGACAGGGGCGACAGGTGCAAGCTGTCCCTAGCAAAGCATACCACCCCAAGATGGCAGGCATTGGCACACCTGTGAATGACACCAGTATGTCAGTCAATTGTTGGAAGGGATCATCGTGCCTTGATATTGTGGCATGGTTCTAGGTGAGGGTAGGATGCTACTCAAGGTCAGGGTCAAACTGTCTTGGGCTACGTGCTCAGAGAGCTCTGTACTGTCTCATGTCATGTAGTCCAGGGAGGAATGTGTCAGGCCATTCACACCAGCATGGACATTGACTGAGTCAGACCTGTACTTGCCTTGGGGTTACCTGAGTGTTTGTGTTATATGGCAGGTCATAGTGGACAGGCTGCACACCATGACCCTCACCTCGTTAAGCCTGGTGAACGTGATGTTAGTGTGCCTGATGATAGAGGCACCTAGTACAGGTGTATGAGGTGTGTTGTTTACTGTTAATGGCTGTGAGTGTTCAGCACATTGGCTTTGTGTGATATGTGTTGCACATGTTCGTTTCCGTGGTAGTGGTTGCATGGATGTCTGCTTAGGAGGTCTCTGCTGCATAGGCATAGCTGTGATCCGAGCCTACAAGTATGTTCATGTGTGATCATGTGTTAGGTCCGCTGTTGTGGTAGGTCTATGTGAGACTGGAAGTGTAGTGTGTGGTCTCCTTGGCCACCTGACTGGTTATGGCGGTATTGAGTAGACAGAGCCTAGCCTCCAGTTTGGTATATGGTTGCATCACTCACATGAGATTGAATTTGTTGTTAGGAGGAGGGGTTGTCTGTGTACATGCATCTGTTCCAACATTGTCTCTGGAGTACCACACTCACCAGCTGGACTGGGGAGGGAACTGACAACTGACCTCTGGACATGCTAGAATACTATTCTGAATTCTGTAATAATTAATGATTGAAAACAAGGTCCAGTGGGGAGTGAGGGTGTACTGACATTACCTACAACTGCTGACTGATATAAAAGCGTCAGTGAGCAAGTGCCAGGTAACCTAAGTGCAATGTGTCACAATTAAGTAAATGCAACAATGAGAAGCAGTCACTTGCTGTCATGTGTAACATGGAAATACGTACAGTAAGCAATGCAGATATCAGTAGTGAGTCACATACGTGTTGACAAGCTGTGTACTATGTGGAAGTAGCATACCAGTGAAATAACAAGCTAACAAATAACAAGCATATAAACAAAGGTAGATCCAGGAGGCCTGGATGTAGTGGTTGCTACAGCAAACAAGGTGTAGCAATGTCAGTAAGATACAGCTCAGATATGCAGGCACTATAAACCTGAAACCAGATGTCCCCAGCTATGAATGGCAGAGTACAGCCTATTGTCACACACGAGTGCAGACCACAAACCTTGTTAATGTTAAATAACTGGCCTGAAGGCCAACTGCCCATACCAGAACTAATACACTTGTACACTGGGCCTCAATCAGCAGTTCCCAACTTCAATGGATGAAAGATATGTGTCCTGCCACCACAGTGCTTGCCACCAACCTCCCTAATGTAAAACAACTGGTCTGAAGGCCAAGTGCTTAGTACAAATGACATAGAATGATAGCTACACTGTAATCAAGTTTTAACCAAGCAGTAATAAGTAGAAGTTAATACTCCTGTATAGAATGTGTGCCATGTATTGTTGAGATACTATGCTGATAACCTGTTTGTGTACCTTTCCAGCTTGACATGGCTCCAAAAAGGAACCCATCATATTCTGCTGCAGAGGATGACGTGATTCACCAGAGCCTGGTGCGTGACTATGCCATCCTGTTCTCACGCACCACCCAGAATCAGCAGGAGAGGTCTGCACTGTGGCAAAACCTCGTTAGCAGGATAAATGATGTTGGCATGCATGATAGGACATATGAGCAGGTGAGACATCACTGCAGTGATTTCATAAGAAATGTCCACCAGCGTGCTGCAGATATCCGCAGGCAACAGGTTGCCACAGGTGGGGGGGGCACACATTCCCCCTCACCAGACAGGAGGGGCTACTGCTAAGTGTTGTGGATCCAGCCCCAGAACAACAACAGCAACACCCATGCATCATGATGGAGGTTGGATCCACACAGCAGCAACACACTGGCGTGCAGGTAAGATGCCATATTCATTTATTGTTATTACTTTTACATTTGTTGACCCAGATAGTCTAGCTGGATATATGTCCATTTTCAGTAGAGGCCTGTGGAGAAAAGCTCCACACATAACGTAATAAAGGCAGACAGACAAGTTGTTAATACAGACAGCCAACATGATAGAATTGTACACCAGCCTGTTAACTAAATCAACATACATGTAAGGAACTCAAACAGTTTAGAGTCATACACAATATACCGTTGGTTTAAAAGCAATCCTACCTAAAGCATAACGGTTATGCAATAAGGCAAAAGCCAGATACATAATAGTTAGGGCTCAGAAGGGTAGAGAAGTAGAAGGAGTATGAAAGATACAATGATATGGAAGAGGCAGGAGTCAAGAAGGGAAGTGAGGAAAATAAGGAAGACAGTCAAGAGGATGTGGGAGGGATGGGAGAAGTAGGTCAGAGCATAGAAGGACATCAAGGTGAAAGAAACAGGGTAGAAGCTAGTTTCTATGCACAATGAGGGGTTAAAGGTAAAGAGAGGGTAGGGAGAGGGACGTTAGCCTGTACTCCAAGAAGAACAAAGCCAGTGGTTTGGGAAGTACAGTTTGAGGTGTCGTTTGAAGAGAGGTAAGGGTGAGATTAGAGTTAAGCCCTGGTATGTACATATGACTGTTCTGTACACTGTTACTTCATGCACGCATAAGGTGTGCATGTGGTATGTATCTGTCATCATGATATATATACAGACATTATGTGCAGCTGATGTGTATAAGGGAACTAGTGTACTACTGTACTGTATCATGTGCAAAACAAATGGCACACATGTGCCCACTGACATTACTCTCTTCACACTTCCAGGTCCCTCCCATCTAGCAATGAGGCAGGCCATACATGCTGGTGAGTCTTTTTAACATTATCTGTAAAGCAATTTAGAAAACTAGGAAGAGTAGTGTAACTCTGTAGTAGACTTGCTGGTGACTGTGTTCACAATACCCATAATACAGTTGTAGTAGATTGAGTAGTGTAACACGGTACTGATGTTTGTGTTTACTGTGGGGTGTGCAAGCGTGCCTGTGCCCAAGTGTGCATGTGTGTTAGTGTCCATGAGTGCATGTGTCCATTTCTGAATGTGTGCATTAGTATTGAAATGCATCTCTGTCAAATATGTATTGAGACTGTAATCTGTGTTCCATGTTTTCCTCCTGTAGGTTCTGGTGCTGCTCTGGTGACCTGCAGCAGGGAACCTGAATCTTGTGCCCCAGGTACTGATGATGATGAAATGTCTGTAATGGTGCAGGAAGGTGTGTCTGGGTCCACCATTGGTCAGCCAATTGACAGTACACAGCTTTCAACCCCGTCAATGCGCACAGTCATCCTGCCGTTACATCCTTTGTCACCATTGTCCCTAGGTGATGGACAGTCTGCAGTGGGCATAGATCAGGGTAATGTGGTACCTGTGGTACATGCATCCCCACAAGGCAGCCATGAGCAGGGGCCTCCAATGGTACCACGCAGACAGTCGCCCATGGGTTCTTGTGGGGACATCCGTGGCCGTACTGCCTCTGGCCGACGTGCCCAAGGAGGTATGTCAACCTCCACTATGTTTCGAACTGTCATGCAGGCACAGGCACGTATGGAAAGGTACACCAGACAGGGTCTGAGGGAGCTGAGAGAATGTCGCACAGCCATGGCAGATGGCATGCGTGACGTTGCGAATGCTATCCGTAACTTCACAGATGTCGTTGACAGACGTTGTGGGGGCATAGAACAGCTGCTCCACAACCAGATGTCCATGGGCCAGGGCCATGGTGTGCGTTTGACGTCGGCGTGGCCATATGCCAGCAACAGCACCAGCTGGCAGTGGCCACGGACAACAGGCCCACTCGCGCCTCAAGTGCCAGCACCAGCCCCAGCAATGCTGGGTCTGTGCTGTCATAAAGACGCCCAGGAGACCACGTGCACGTGGCTCTGGACAGTCCCAACAGGGAACTGTGTCCAGTCAACACACCCTGCTTCCGATGACAGTACCCAGTCTGGGTTAGTACCGGATACGACCCGTAGCACCCTGCCAGGCACAGGTACCGTGTCCGTGCCCACAGACACTGATCTGGATGACCTGACAGGTGCAGTCTGTGGCTGTCCACAAAACCCTGTACATGGCAGCCATTATGTGGGACTGTGTGCGTGCTTACACACATGCAGAAACCTATCATCTAGGGCAAACACATACACACACACACTGCACCAACACGGTCCACCCTGTACTGCTGCCCCTCACAAACACACATACACACACATGTCAATTGGTGTTACCAGTGGCTGGCTTGGGCATACCTAACCCACACCCTGTGCATATGATGACACTGTGCCACCTCCTGCATACTACAACATCGGTGCAGGTAAAGGTAAACACGTTGCTGATGCACAGGGTGACTACATAGATGTGTATAAGTAGTAACATGTTGGTAACTGTTCACTGTTCCAGTATAATTGTGTGTATATCCCAGCAGTCCTGCTGCAGTAACTGTATGACTGTCCTCAATTGTTATATGCACCCATACTACTTACCAAAGTGTACCAGCTGCACACCATCACATGCTAACATTGACTATGGCAATGCGCATCTTGTGCTGTTACGTAGATTCAGCTATATGTAACTGTTCTGTCACACATGCATTTATACACACCCTGCTACCCAAACACATGCACACGCTCACCTGCCATTCCCATTATTTATCACCCTACATGAGTAGCTGTTGATACATGACAGGTACACATTTGAGAAGTGCACTATGTTGTTTACTACTGGCGTCCCCTTCTCTACCTGTACTCACAGGGTGCAGGCAACCTAATCGGTTGAAAGATGTAATGTGCATCAGGTACTGTAGTACCCTGATTGCCACATCAAACATGTTTCCCATATGGAAATGCACACACAGACACATCCCACATCCACACACTTGCCACATTCAGGCTTCAGAGCACTATCTAGGTATATTTGGTACATGTGCGTGTTACAGTAGCATGTAACACTATACTGAGTACTGGCAGTTGTCTGTTGTCATGTTGTCTGTATAGAATAAAAGAATTGTTTGATTATCCTACTCCGTTTTGTGGACATTACTTGAAGAAGTGTTACCTTACATGTGTTATTGGTACCACCACCTTCTCTTTGTAGTTTTGTTTGTATAGGGTGCTATCAACATCACTGCTTGTGAAGGGTAATGACCACCCTGCAGTGCATAGCCCCATGTGGCAAAAGCCACATCCCACCCCATCATTGTGCACACACACTAACCCCACCAACAGTAAAACACATACTTTCCATTTGCAAGATTCAAACCCATACCTAACTGTGTTATAACAGTAGAAACAGACACATTAGCAGAGTGTGCTATTTGCAGTAGTTGCAGAAATCCCTACTAATGCTATACTTAGAGGGTGCTGACATCATCTGTGTGTAGGAGGAGGGATGTGCACCCTGTAGTGTGTTCTCCCAGTTGTCAAAAGGCAGTTAACCCTCCCAGCATAGTGCACACGCATAAACCCCACTCATACTAACACACATATATTCCTTTTGCAGGATTCAAACCCCTACCTAACTACGTTATGACACTGGAGAAAGATGCATTAGCAGAGCGCGCTATGCGAATTACTGGAGGACTTTACTACAGGTAATATAGTTATACAGTCCTGACATCATCAGTGTTTCAAAAGGGGAATCTGCATCCTGTACTGTACTGTCACAGTTGCTAATAGGGACATTTCCAACACACACATCGATGTGTTTGAGGTTTGCATATGTGGGGGATCCAGTACTCCAGTGTGATGAGTATATGGTTTGATTGCAACAATGAGGGATATACTCCGAGTGGTGAGCTGTTTGTACTCATGGTTGTGATGATCAGGTCTAGTATATCTTCCCCTCTTGTGGGAAAGTTGGTTACCTGTTCCATAGCCAAAGAATGTATGATCTATGTGAACCCTAGAGCTTGGGTATTGTGGCTTGTGTAATGTTCACAGTCTATGTTTGGGTAGCTAACGTCACCCAGTATGATGGTGTTTGCAGAGTAATCTAAACTGTCCTGTGTCAGCATGAAGGCTGTGTGGGAGTCCTGAGTTTGAGAGGGTGCTGTAAGAGCTCCTCTGTGTCTCTTGCCATGCGGTCCAGGGAGGTACGTCTCAGGTTGTTTGCACCAGCATGGACAATGTCTGCCTCATAGCTGTACTTGCTGTGGAGTGACCTGTGTGCCTGTGTTATGTGGCACATGCTATCACCCGACAAGTAGCTAACTGTGACCCTCACCGTGCTCTGTCTGGAGGGCGCACATCTGTCAACAGCTCATGTCAAGCAAGTTCACACCCCTCATAAATGATGTGGAAACCTTCAAAGGCCCAAGGCCTGTTGACAATATGGACCAGACTGCAGATACCTCTATAAAGGCATTCTATGGACAAATTCAGGAATGCATGGATCATGAAGCCATATATGAAAGCATGACCCAATTCTCCAAAGGCAGATGTCCTGGGTGCCGGACACCAGCCATAAACGCACTATACAATAGAAGGATGACGCCACTACATGATACAACAACCTCCCAAAATGTGAAGGCACCACTGATGAGTATTGGAAGACAACTACAGGCACCCATATGATTGTCTAAGGCCATCTTTGAGAGAGGGTTCCACAAGCCACTGAGGATAATCACAAGGCTGCCTGTAGTTATGTTAGTAACCTGGGTGGTACTACCCAGATATGCTCAGAGGTAATCCAAGATGTCACACAAAATACAAAACATGCAGACATTGCCATCATCCTAGTGGGCAGGTTCAATGCTGCCTTCTCCCCCCACCACACCAAAAGGGCACATATGTCTCGTGGCACAGTGCTGCCCCCCCTGACATCACAGATGCTCAGGTAAGACATGCCCTTCCCAAAGCAATAAACACTGCATCAATGGGACCAGACAGTGTCCCAGGCTGTGTCCTACATGAACCATGAGAAGAGCTACACCCAGACATAACACCACTGTTCAATCCCAGCCTTAATACGGTATGTGGCCAGAGAGTGGCATGCAGCAACAGTGGTCCCTCAACATTCAGGTGGTGCCTTCACGGATCCTGGACACTACTCGACCCATATGTCTGACTAGCTTTGTCTGCAAAGCTATGGCAAGGATCATCATGAACCTCACATATCTAGATATTGTGGACCTACAGACATGTCACCATACACAGTTTGGCTTTGTCAATGGCAAATCCTGCCTCTCCAACCAGTTTGATTTCTTTGAAACAGTCACCAAGGCCACTGTCAAGGGAAGGAGGTGTACACAGCCTACCTGAACCTTGCATAAGCCTTGGATACAATACCCCAGTTGTGCATTCTTGGGAAGCTCACCAGTGTACATATTAATCCCTATGTCACTATGGGTATTGCACAGTGGCTCAAGGGCAGAACACACATGGTAGAATTGCTGGAGCCATGTCAGCCTCCAACCTGGTACAAGTGGTGTCCCACAAGGCACAGCCCTGGGAGCTGTCATCTTCATTATATATTTATCATAGGTACAGGCCAACATGGAAGTACTGTGGCACAGCAAGTCGCAGGTGACTGCAAACCGGACACCATAATCAACTCACCAGCTAACACACACACCCTCCAAAAGGGACTCTTGGAAACACACGACTTGTGCCACAGCCATGGCCTCAACGTGAATGACAGAAAGCATATAGTCATCCCCTTTGTCAAACACAGAGTGACCACAACGTACCACATATGTGTTAATCCATTAAGTGCAGACAAAGGAATTATGGACCTTGGGGTACACAGGTTGATAGCATTCTACCATTTGACAACAACATGGACAAAGTGGTTAGGTAAGCATGTTATATGGGCCACATCATCATGGGATCCACATGTAGATCAGGGGTGGACATTGTGGCCCTTTACTCATCTCTCATCATGCCCATAATTGACTATGATGAACCTCGGCATGCACCTTACCAGACACCTGCAGCAACTTGAGATACCACATATGTACCTCGACAAGGGGATCAAAGGGCTCAAACAGATGCCACATACTGACTGGTTAAAGTAACAGCAGCTCTACTCAGTGACATACTGCCTCTTCATAGGCAATCTGTGTCTGACATAGAAGGCCAGGTCATACCCTCAGTTAATGGCCATGCTGCATCTCAGAATATCCAGATCCCACCAGGATACACACTGGAAATACTTGAACCTCAGGAGTGATATACACAGGACATGCTGGAGGGCACATTCACAACTCAGAGGCTCCCTTCATTCCGGAATATTATCCCAATAGAGGTTAGGCAGACTGACTCAGTGACTATCTTCAAGAGTGATATTAATGACAGGATGTGACATTGTAGGGTTACCCTGGGTATCACTTATGTGTCACTGTGAGACAGGCACAGTATACTAACCTTGGAAAAGGGCATAGCAAGACAGATTCACAATGCATGTTGAAAGGCACACACATTCTGGCTAGGTGGATACATGCCCTGGGCAGACATCCCTGTACGGACCTATGGACCTATGTATCTTTATCACCATTGTCCCTATGTGCTGTTAATCACCAATGTAATCTCAATACTATGGTAGCATGTGCAAAGGTCAGTTGTCAGTCACCTCTATGGTACAGTTGTGGAATATGTGTGTCATGTAGTAATGTCACAGCTGCCACATGTACACAGTCAACCCTATCCCCTACCCATGGATGTACATCACATGTATGAGATGGAAACACATGGCCAAACTGTGGACTAAGCACTCTGAACCCAGTACTGGCATAACCTGTCTGGTGGCATGAAATACTACAGTGACAGCAATACCAATCTGATGTGGACCTACACGGACAGCAATACAAGCATGGAAACACAACAGGTCAGTTGTGACGCCTAAGGATAGCATCCTGCATGACTGGCAGACATCTCTGCAGCTGGCACACAGGCATACATTAGGCCTGCACACAGCGCATAACACATAGCACACAAATCCTGTGTGTCAAACAAGCACAGTCTGTACAGCTATACAACACTACTGCTGCAGTTGTGTTAGGTACTTTATTGTCCAGTACAGTGAGACAATGCTCACCAGGCTGGAAAAGGTGTAGGTCACAGTGATATGCTCATGGGGCACTATGGTTCACCACATAACACAAACATACAAGTCAGTCAGATGCATGGACACATATGACTCAGTCATTGTCCATGCCACCACAGCTGATGTGGGATGTCCCTCACTGGGATACATGATAGGGAACATGGAAGGGATCACTGAGCAAGTGACACAGGCTGGTAGACCCTGACCTTGGTTGGCATCAGACCCTCACCAGGATTCTGACAAATTACTGAATGCTAATGACTTAGTGTAGCTACAAAACCCTAGCTGAATGGTTCTTAGCATGCAGTCACTGCATTGCTATGGAATACTGTCTTACCACTCCCACAACAGGTGAAAACATGCAGCTCCTGTACATCAACAACATGCAGACTATATGCCCCAGACCAGGTGTGCATCCCTCACTACTAGGCTGATAGCATCTACATCTCACACTGTATGTACACATCCCACATGCTGCACCTGCACAGAAGACCACGGTCATAATGTTACTCTGTGCAAATACCATGTATTCACATGTGGCAGGCATCACACATGGTAACTATTGAAGGTCACAGGTACATATGTGTATTTGGTACACATACATCATGTGTGCATTGCCATAACTGGTTTAATCAATGTCTTGCATTATTGTGAGTGACAACCCACACACATGGGCATTCTGTGCGTGCAAAACACACGTGGCATGTCTGTAATCAAAAGCCATACATAATTGTGATATCGTTTAGAAAGGGGTATGTGCATCCTGTGGTGTGTTTTCCCAGTTGCCAAAAGGGATGTTTCTTTCATACACACTTACACACACACTTAACCCCCTTCACACACACTTGCCACCTGCTGGATTTAAACCCCTACCTAACTATGTTATGACACTACAGATGGACGCATTAGCAGAGCGCGCTATTCGAATTACTGGGAGGTTTCCTTTCCCCTGTTATACTTATCGGGTGCTGACATCATCAGAGTTTAGAAAGTGGAATGATCATCCTGTGGTGTATTTTCCCAGTTGCCAAAAGGGATGTTTCTTTCATACACACACTTACACCCTTTAACACACTTGCCACCTGCTGGATTCAAACCCCTACCTATGTTATGACACTAGAGACGGACGCATTAGCACAGCGCGCTATTCACATTACTGGGAGCTTTCTTGTCCCCTGATATACTTATAGGGTGCTGACATCATCAGAGTTTAGAAAGTGGAATGATCATCCTGTGGTGTATTTTCCCAGTTGCCAAAAGGGATGTTTCTTTCACACACACTTGCCACCTGCTGGATTCAACCCCCTACCTAACTATGTTATAACACTAGAGACGGACGCATTAGCAGAGTGCGCTATTCAGATTACTGGGAAGTTTCCTTTCCCCTGATATACTTATAGGGTGCTGACATCATCAGAGTTTAGAAAGTGGAATGATCACCCTGTGGTGTATTTTCCCAATTGCCAAAAGGGATGTTTCTTTCATACACACTTACCCCCCTTCACACACACTTGCCACCTGCTGGATTCTAACCCCTACCTAACTATGTTATGACACTACAGACGGACGCATTAGCAGAGCGCGCTATTCGGATTACTGACAGATTCCTTTTCTCCGATATACTTATAGGGTGCTTACATGATCAGTGTCTAGAAAGGGGAATGAGCATCCTCTGGTGTGTTTTCACAGTTGCTAGGAGTAACATTTGGACCAAGTGTGTGAGCATGCCCAGTTCAGCCTTCCCATGGCATGTTGTGTGAAAGATGTCTCATTTATCTAAGTGTGTGAGCATGCCCAGTGTGGGCTTTACATATGTTGAACTCTGCAGCCCATCACATTTGTGGATGAGTGTGACCTTCAACAAATACCTCCAGTTTATGGTTGTGTGTTCTGTGCCATGTTGTGTAGTTACTGTCTGAATGCTTTTGTGTGAACAAAACAGGGAGTATACTGTGCCTGCAGGTTTTGCATGGGATACTTTGCACACAATTGTCAACATCCGTTCATACTGACCTAACACTGTAGCACTGTATAGTGTAGTGTTTCAGTACTTTCACTGTGGTGGTCAGTATCCTGGGCTTTAGTCCTATCACCGCTTTACATTTCCATAGTGTGCACAACAGCCTGGTTAGGGTCCAGTTGTGCACATCTGCACAAAGGCAGTGCCTCTACAGACCCTGGTAATTACTGCCCCATAAGCTTAACAAGTGTAGTCTGCAAATCTATGGAGAGGATCATAATTGAGCTCATAAACAAAGATATAGGGGACATGCAGACATTGTACCCATCCCATTTTGGCTTGGTCAGGGCAGATCATGCCTTTTGTACTGGGTTGACATCTTCAAATTGGTCACTTAGGCCATTGTTGGGGAAAGGCAGTCCATACAGCCTACCTTGGCCTTGCAAACACTTTCAACACAATACCCCACTCAGGTATTGTGGAAAACCCTAACAACTGAAATGTAAACCCATATGTCACAAGATGGGTTGCAAACTGGCTTAAGGACGGGACCCACAGGCTTAGAGTTGCTGGCACTATGTTAGACTCCAGGCTGGTCACAGGTGGTGTCACACAGGGCTCAGTTCTTGGCCCCCATTGTTTGTCATGTACTTCCCAGAAGTACAGGCCAACATGGGAGGACTTTGGCTGACAATGTTTGCAGATGACTGCACACTGGGCACCATGGTGGACAGTGCATCACACACGGATATCCTTCAGAAGGGACTCACAGTAACTGATAGCTGGTGCCAGGGCCATGGCCTGAAGTCAAAGTGCACAACATGTGTAGACATACCCTTCAGGAAAAGCAAGGTGACCCCAAGCTACCATATAGGTGGCAATCCTCTAAGCACAGAGGAGGTTATCATGGACCTGGGGACCCAGGTTGACAGTCGCCGTTCTTCTGAGACTCACATTGCTAAAGTGGCTAGAAAGACCTTCTACATTGCCCACCTGCTCAGGATGGGATTCACATCCAGATCTAGTGGGTCATTGTTCCCCTGTACTCTTCACTTATCAGACCGGTGATCGAGTCAAATGCCCTATTCTGGCTGTATGTCACCCAACATCTGCAGCAATTGCAGACACCCTGAATGTCCCCACCTAAAGGATCAAGGAACCCCAACAGCTGTCATATGCTGCCAGATTGAAGACACTCCCACTCTATTCACTCACATACCGTCTGCTTAGAGGTGACATGTGCCTGACATGCGAGGCCATGTCCAAACAGGGATTAATGGACATGCTCCACCTCAGAATCGGCAGATCCACCTGAACCACTAGTGCAGGTGACTTACACCTTAGCAGGGTTATATGTTGGACATGTTGGAGGGATGAAGTTATCACCCAGAGACTCCCTATGCTGTGTAATACAATCCCGGTCCATGTGAGGCAGAGCACCTTGCTGGCTGTGTTCAAGAGGTATCTTGACCTGTGGATGGAAGGTCATACGTTTAACCGGGATCGTCACGGTGTCACTGCTGGAGAGGCATGACACAATAATGGGCACAGTACTGTTTCCATATAAGGGTGGTGTATGCCAATGAACTCTGTGCTAGGCTTATACCTGCCTTAGGGAAGATAGCCTAGTATAAACCTATGTACCTATGAACCTATCTGACCATGTTGCATTATGTTCAGATGTGAACTACTTACAACAGCCTCATCCAACATCGGTAGTGTATTCCACAACATGGGTGTACATTGGCGAACACTACCGATATGCCCTAGGCCATTTCTAATGCTAGTCGGAGAGTGTGTTTGTCCATCAACACATTGTAAGTGATGTTTGCCATGACATATGTCTTGTTTAGTATACTGTGCCTCTGTCTACCTGTGACATAACATTGATACCTCCCATCTCCCATGCACTCATTAGGATTCCTGTTGAGGGGACTCAACGAGTGTCTCTACGGACAACCTGTACTGGTAGTTTACTCATGTGTGGGGGTGGCTTCTGTGTTTTGGATAATGCAGTACAGCCTGTCCTATATATGTCAGTGCTGGTGTTCAGGTCCCTCATGTGCATAGCTCCCTGCCATTCAGATTGTACAAGGTGCAGCATGTGCATTGATTCCAGCTTGGACATGGCTTTCTACATCAGGCACAGCTTGCATCTGGGTGGACAGCATGGCAGTGTGTGGAGCTGCACTCTGTGTAATCAGACTACACATTACATGTGTTCCAGCTCTGTCATACTCCTGGTGAGGTACTGTTGTGGACTTTACAGGTGCTGGATGTGTCTGCATGAGGTACACCCACAGGGGCTGTTGTGGTCATTTCTAATGCTGATGAAAGATAACTGCAGAACCACAATGACCTCCCCTTAGCTAGATGTCAGACAGCATGGACCATGCAATCACATATAAAAACAGGACCGTCTCCATAGGGAAAGTGTCCTGTCTGGTGGACCCCAGCCATAAACAGACTGTATGACAGATGACGGTTACTAATGCAAGACAGAGCTACATCTCCAAAGGGAAGACAGCTGTGATCAGCACTAGTAGAAAGCTACATTATCTCATAAAGACATGCAAGGTCAACTTGGGGACATAAATCACCAAAGACAATGAAGGTAACCACACTGATTTCTCCAGTTATGTCAGACACCTGGTTGTGAACCCTCGGATATGCTCAGAGTTGGTACACAACAACATATATTCCAGTGACCTGACAGATATTGGCAACATTCCGGCGGACAGCTTCAGTGCGATTTACCCCCTCCCTCACCCCCAAAAGAAGATAGTTATCACTGCTGTATGTAACCTCACTGTCATCTTGGATGTCCATGTGAGAGCCACACTCAGGAAAGACAAGTACACAGCATCCATGGGACCTGCTGGTATCTCCAGTTGCATGCTATGTGAACTCCAGAAGGGGCTGGACCCGTTGATACAACTGCTATTTAACCTTAGTCTTGCTACAGGATATGTACCTGAACAGTGACATACGGCAACAGTGGTCCCACTCCACAGAGGAGATGCTTCCACAGACCATGGCAACTACCACCACACAAGGCTTATACATGCACTAGGGCAGATAGGCTAGTAGTAGACTATGACACTATGAAACACCGGTGTATGTGTAGCTATTGTCAATCAAACAGTATGATGTGGTTTGGGGGGCTTGATATCTCCCTGTATTCCAACATTGTTTTGTCTATTCCTTCTAGCATGTCTAGAGATCAGTTGCTAGTGTCCTCTCCTGCTCAGCTGGTGAACCTGGGAATATTGAGGCAATGTTACACTTGCCTCATGTACACTGACAACCCTCTCCTTCTGCCATAAAACACACATACATGTGAGAGATGCAACTATATAGCCAAAGTGGAGGCTGAGCTCTCTCAACATAGGACTAGCAAGACCAGAGAGAAGGTGAAGGTAACCACACACACATCACAAATCCAGTCTCACATGGCACTATCACAACTTAAGATCATACACATAGACACACAGAGACACTCTCGGAGGCTCTGATCAGGATTCTACCGGAATGGCAGTGGCCACCACAGCAGACACTCACACAACTGCCTCCACAGGGCACAGCACATGCAACACATTGACCACAGAGTCGGTGTGCCAAACAGTCACAGCCCTTAAGGCCAAAAACAATGCCAGACACACTTGTCTATGGTTACTCCATAGTCAGACACACTGGCGTCCCGCTCACCAGATCGGGTATGGAGGAGGTCACAGTAAGCTGCCTATCGGGCACTGGAATCCACCACATAATGCAAGCACTCAGGTCACTCAACTGCAAGTACAGGTCTGACCCAGTCATTATCCATGCTGGTGTGAACGACCTGAGATGTACCTCCCTGGACTACATGGAAAGAGACATAGAGGATCCCTCTGATTATGTAGGCCAGGCAGGTATGACCCTGACCTTCAGCAGTATCCTACCTTCACCAAGTATGATGCCACATAAACAGAGACAAGATGATCAGCTGTATTATTTTGCTTAGACTATGGTGTCATTCAAAGGGGTCCAATGTCTGTCTGCCTGGGACGACATGCTGGACAGGCCACGGTGATTTGCAAGGGATGGCTTGCACCCGTCACCCTGGGCTTCCGATTTCAGATGATGCTCTTGCCACCCCATTGTGCCTTTTTATGCAAGATTCAGATACTACACCTACCACCCTAGAACACAGTAAAGAAAGGACACTAAGGGTACTGCTGCTCAATGCCAGAGGTCTCAACCTCAAGCTGCACACACTCTATGCCCTTCTCAGTATGTAGCACATTGATGTCTGTGCTGTGCCTGAAACCTGGTTCACAGCTTCTGACAGCACCCCGGCACTATCGGGTGTTACCTCATATCATGCATTCCGGCACCAGCATCCGGACAACACCATGAAGGATGGTGGGTGTCCATATTCATCAAGGACACCCTCACCTCATTGTTGGTGGCAACACATGATGCATCGGAGACCATCCAGGTGCCAGTGACCGTAGGCAAGACTGCTCTGCAGTTTGTAGCATGTTACATGCCACCCTCTCAAACTCAGGTACCTCACACAGCTATCCTGCAAACACTGAAGGGGATAAATGTATCTCCAAACACCATCCTACTGGGTGATTCCAACTATCCACATATAGACTGGGATCACTAATCATGCCACAACACTCTAACACAAAGGTTCCATGAGTTCATACACTGAAATGCCATGGAACAACTGGTCCCAATCCCCTCAAGTGGAGGCAACATACTAGAACTCATCATCACGAACATGGGGTCACACTGTTCAACACCAGTATACCCATCATTGGTGAGATCAGATCATGGACTACTCTCAGTGGGAGTCCACATCCCACCCACACCCCAGATGGAAAAACAAACAGTGAAGACCTTCTCAAATGCTGACTTCACATTTCTAAGGACTGGTGTGGTCTCTTTCAAGGCCCCCAAGCCAGCGGACACCATTACCCAAGCCACTGTATCACTTACAAATGCCTTCTACCAGCACCTCCAGGACTGCATGGATCAGGCAATCCCAAACAAAACAAAGACTCTTTGTACCACAGGCAAGCATCCAGTCTGGTGGACCCTAGCCATAAACAAGCTCTACAGCACAAGGAAGGAGCTACTACAAGATAGAGCATAATCCGTGGGAGGAAGACACCCTGCTCATTGTGAGTAAAACACTGGGTTCCCCATACAATCATCCGAGGCAAGTTTTGAGAGTAAACCCACTCAGGACTCAAGGGACAATCATGAGGCCTTTTTGCCTATGTTTGAAACCTGGGAGGAACTCCCAGATATGCTCAGAATTAGTTCGAATGATGTAGATATCACTGCACCTACAGACATTGCCAACATACTGGCTGACAGGTTCATTGCAGATTCCCCCCTCCCCCAACTGGAGGGTATCTACACCAGAGGATTGTAGCCCCAAACATCTCCAATGCTGGGGTGGGAACTGCTCTATCCAAGGCAGAAAACACTTTATCCATGGGACCAGATGGTGTCCCCAGTTGTGTGCTCCATGAACTCAATGAGTAATTACACCCGCAGTTAGGGCAGCTGTTTAATCTTAGCCTCACCTCAGGATATGTGCCCAAGGAGTGGCATACGGCAATGGTGGACCCACTTCACAAAGGAGGTGCCTCCACCAACCCGAAACTACCATCCCATCAGCTTGACAAGCCTGTTCTGCTAAGCTATGGAGAGGATCATAATGGGAATTATAAATGAAGACATAGGGACTTGCAGACATTGGATACAATCCAGTTTGGCTTTGTCAAGGGCAGATCATGCCTTTTAAACTTGGTTGACTTTTTCAAAACAGTCACCCAGGCCATTGACGTGGGCAAGGCAGTCCACACAGCCTACCTTGACCTGGCAAAGGCTTTCGACACAATACCCCACTCAGGTATCATTGAAAACATCACCAGCTTAATTGTGAACCCATACATCACAGCATGGGTTGCAAACTAGCTAAGTGACGGAACACACAGGGTCAAAGTTGCTGGTGCCATGTCACACTCCAGAGCTGTCACAGGTGGTGTCCCACAGGGCTCAGTCCTGGGCCCACATTTGTTCAGCATCTACTTTTCAGAAGTACGAGCAAACAGGAGGATTATGGCTGACAAAGTTTGACGATGACTGCAAACTGGGAAGCATAGTTGGAAACCCATCTGACACAGACATCCTTCAGAAGGGTCTCATAGACACGGATAACTGGTGCCACAGCCATGACCGTACATTAAATACTAAACAATGCATAGCCATACCCTTCAGGAAGAACAAGGTTACCACTACTTCCCATCTAGGTGGCAATCCTCTAAGCACAGAGGAGGTTATCAGGGACCTGGGCACCCAGGTTGACAGTAACCTTTGTTTGACACTCACATTGCCAGGGTAGTTTGGAAGGCCTTCTACATTGGCCACCTCATCATGCAGGGATTCACATCTAGATCAAGGGAGGTCATTGTTCCCTGTACTCATCACTCATCAGACCAATGATTGCATACAATGCCCCATTCAGAATGTATCTGACCCAACACCTGCGGCAATTGGATGGGCCCACAAATTCCTCAACAGGAGGTGAAAGGGTCTCAAACATATTTCTTATGCTGCCCGACTGAAGGGATTCCAGTTGTATTCAGTCACTTACCGTCTGCTCAGAGGTGACCTGTGCCTGACATACAAGGCTATGTCCAACCCAGAATTATTGAACATGCTTCACCTCAAGACCTCTACATCCATCAGAACTACAAGGGCAGGAGACCTAAACCTCAACACAGATATTAATAGGATGTGCTGGAGGGACAGATTCATCACCCAGAGAGTCCCTATGCTGTGGAACAACATCCTGTTACATGTGAGGCTGAGCACCTCACTGGCTTCGTTCAAGTGAGATCTTGACCAATGGATGGGAGATTGCAGGTATACCACAGGGATAACCTCAGTATCACTGCTTGACAGAGGCACTGCAAAATAATGGGCATATTATCCATCAACTTGAAGGGGTGGCAGAAGCCACAAAACTTTGGGCTAGGCTTATTAATGCCCCAGGGCAGATAGCCTAGTATGAACCTATGAACCTATGCACATAGGCCTGGGGCAGTTCCTGCTATTAGGACAGTGGTCTGCAGCAAGCTATATAGTAGTAGTGAGTTTTAGCCATTGGTTTTTGACCATGGCTATTCCATGTTGCTTCTTGTTGTGGTACAAACATGGGTGTGTGGTTATCCATGCTATTTATTGCTAGTCACCCTCATTTTGTATCTTGTTCCATGTTTTTGCACATGTACATCACTGTATGACGTGTGACCTGGTAGTGTCAGGGTGCTGATGTGGGCTTTGACCCTGTTTTCTATTACAGCACTGATATCTACATTCTCTATACTGTGTGTGTTTACACTGCACACATCTTGATGTTTATACTTCTGGCATTAGGTAGCATTACATCTAGGTTCCTATCCCTTGTGGTACCCATGAGGTGGGTTTGTGTTTTTGTGGTTTATGATTCTTGAAGGTGGATGTTAGTTGGGGTCCTCAGGTGTGCATGTGGTACATGATATTACATTACTTAACACATGGCATTCATGCCTCAGGTGGTGCTGCAGGGCCACCTCTGTCGGATACACATACTACACTCCCTGTACATGTTTGGCAGCAGGTTGTGTCATGTTAGGCATCCCTGTTACTGTATGAGTGAGTCAGAGCGGGTATCAGTCCCAGTGTTCCTACTGACCAAGCGTATGTGCTATTCGTTGCCTCTTTGCCAAGGCCAGGGCATACTGGGCACGCCTCCTTCTGCCTACTGGGACAAGGTCAGGTTGTTCCTCCTCCGAGTCACCCCCTGCCTGTGGTGGCCTTGGCAATGGTGGGGGGATGTTTGGCCCAGCCCTGTGCTGGTCCTGCTGCAGCTGTTTCCGCAGGATCATATTATGTAGCATAGCACATATCATGATCATTTGGGTACATGTAGTTGGTGTGTACTGCAAGGCTCCACCAGATGTGTCCAGACACCGGAACCATGACTTGAGCAGCCCAAACACACGCTCTATGATATTACATGTTTGTGCGTGTGCCTCATTATGGTGTTCCTGTTCAGGTGTGTGTGCATTTCTGATGGGTGTCATCAGCCACGGCTCAAGTGCATAACCTGCATCCCCCACTAGGTGTCCGTGTGGGAAGTCCTCATTGGCAAATGATTGGTACAGCTGCATCAGATGCCAGATATGGGAATCGTGGTAGCTCCCAGGGCAGCCAGCACACACATTCATTATTATGCCCTGGGCATCACACACGACCTGGCAGTTGATGGAGGGGTATCCCTTGCGGTTAATGTAGGCTCTACCCCGCTCTCCTGCTGGTGCTTTGATGCATATGTGCGTGCAGTCTATAGCACCCAGTACCTCAGGGTATTCCGCTATTTGCTGGAAGAGACGCATATTGCTGGCCAATACCTCACGGGCATTGGGGAAATATACATGATCACCGACATGTGCTGACATGGCATCCAGGAACTGGTGTAGTACCCTGGAGGCTGATGCCTGTGATATCCCCATCATATCGCCAGTTGGTCTCTGGAAGGTACCTGTTGCTAGTATTCTTAGGCCAACACATACCTTGGTTTCCACTGGGATGGGTTCCCTCTGTTGGTTCTGTGTGTGAGGCATGGCCTGCACAGCTCAACAATCTGCTGCAGGAGCTCTCTGTCCACTCTATAGCGCTCTACTATCTCCAGCTCATGTAACCCATGATAGGTGACCCTGGGCCTGTATACTCTTCTCCTTCTCCTCACTCTGGGTTGTCTGTCAGCATCTGCATTGTCACCACCCTCAGCAATTCGCCTATGCCTGATTATAATAGCTATGGCAGCCCCTAGCATTTCTGCTCTGAGTTCAGCTTTTTTCAGTTTTCAATTCTGATAGCTTAGTTTCTGGCAGTATCTGTTGTGAGAAACAGCCTGAACTGCTCTTTGCAGTGTTTTAAGTGCTGGGTTGGGCTTCTAGTCTGCCTGTGTAATTGCCTGCTTCTAATTGTTTCCACCAATTAACTCCAGTAGTATCTTCTGGCAGTTTCCCTGGATTTTAGTTGTTTCCTGTTTCCTTTCTGTTTCCTGAGGGGGAGCAATGTGCACACCCGCTTAAACACGCTCACAGTCACTTAAACACGCACACACATCCTTACACGGTGTGAACTAGGCTGATTCATGCTAAAACGCATGCACACTGCCTTACACACGTGCACGCCCGCGCAAACCCTTGTAAACGGTTTGCAACACGCTCCCACATGTTGAACCTGCCTTACGCGCACGCGCATGCACGTATTTCAAGAAACTTTGAGTGTAGGGATAGCGTATACCCTCAATTTCTTGACTTTCCTAGTGTTCTGTTGGGACACACCTCCCTCCCTGATGTCTGTCTGTCATCTGTTACCTTACATTGCCCTCCAATCTGGTACATTTATTGCTATCATTCCCCATGATGTCACCTACCTCTTACTCTGTTCCTCCCCTTCTCTAACTCTTACACTACTCAGACAGTGCTCATTACCTATGTGACAGTGTGATTCAGTATTGTAACCCTCATTTACATAGGATTGCCTAGTAATGACTAGTTACATGTCTTACACGGAGCTTCCCCCCCTTGACAACCACTAAACGGAGGCCATATTGTTTTTGGTCTGCAAGTCCCTCCATTGACATTCAATGTAATACATAAATCCCACAATTGTGGGCTTATAAGCTTCGGTTTTCAGTTTTAGGTAGCGCACCCGTTTGCGTGGGTGTGCTGCAGTTAAACAAAAATCCCGTGAAAAAAAGTTATATAACTTATTTTTGCAACAGTTTTTCATGCCAATGGCCACATATTTGGCCATTGGCATGCTTAATGCAACATATGCACCCTTTATTTAGAGCTGACATAGCTCCGTTTTTAATTTTGCAGAAATGTACTCAGTTGTCAGCTGAGTACATTTCTGCAACACGTCCGTTACACGGACTGGTTTCTGCCGTGGATCGCTCAGATACCTCATTTGCATATCTTTGAGCTGCAAATGAGGTATTGAGCATTTCCACGCCCAGTCCGTGTAAGAGACGTGTTAGCTGTCTCTTACATGGAGATTTGGGCTGTTCCTGAATCAGGAGGCTTACATGGAGGCTTACACTACTCTTGAACTCCGTGTAAGCCTTCCTGAATCTGACCCACTATATATATATATATATATATATATATATATATATATATATATATATTTTTTTTTTTTACTGAGTATGCACTTATAAATAAACACATGCAGCAGTTTATGATCTACTATTATCATATCTGGTTCAGACTTTGCTGAACAACACATTTAATGATACCAACTGCCTCTTCCACTAATCAACCTCCAGTCAAATATGACATTAATGTGATGAGCTCTTACCATAACAATACTGATGTCATTGACAGATATTTAGAGAATTCACTGTGGATAATGCAGTATATCACAGCTGTATGAAACAGCTGCTTGGAAACATAAGACAGTGATCACATAATATCAAACATAATATGTGAAATAGTAAACGCATGTGATTAGCAATTAAGACATATCTTTTACCAGTGGCACAATCAATCTTATTAATTATGTTAACACAATGTTACACGTCAGTAAATTTCCCTTAGCAATATAAATTTCTGCAAAAGAGGCTAATAATATGGCTATTTTGGTAATTGAACCAACAGTGTTAATGTTGCTACGAACAAAGGGCAAATGCTTGAATTGCCAAGCCAAGTTATATGATTCACTGTAAAGCTTTGGTGGTATACACTTACAGGTGCATGTGAAGCTATACAATGTCTTCACTGTGGATGTTCCATATGTGCACAAGTACTTGTACAAGTATGTGCTTGTATGTGCTTGTGAGGGATAGGCAAGCGTACAAAAATGGTAGTGCTTATCCTAGACTCCAGGTTTTGGACAAGTTTAAGAAAACCCCTGAAGTTTGTGCACGACAATCTGATACCAATATTGATTTATCTCAAGATAATACTCAAGATAATAATGATGATTTTTTGGAAGATGAGTCTCACAGCAATGTTGAAACTGGCCCTAGACGTAGCAACAGAATTAAAGGGTTAAATGCCAACAGCAATGTAGGTAATAATAATCCTAAACAGAATTATTATGGTAATAACAATTTTTTAGGCCAACGCAACCCTCGTCAACGGTCCAACAAGAGGCAGAACTGGAACTGATCAACCTTAATTTTACTGAACTGATTGATAATGAAGCTTCACTTGATGAAGTTTCACATGCTCTAGTGGTCCCTCCTGTCCTAGAAGGTCCGAAAATCATTGTTAATCAAAAAGGTGACTTTAAGATATACAATTTCACAGACCTTCAACTTACAAATGAACTTGTTGAGCTGTTGGCGTATGGGTACACTTTTGTACCGAGTAGATTTGGTGACATTTCCAAAGAAATTATTAATCTGAAATGCTTTGTAAGGAAGCTCAATTTAAAGCTGTTTTTTAATAGTGAAACGACTTCACATTTGCCTTCTACCCTAAGACTGCCTAGTGTTTTTAATCCACCTTTGCATCCCTCTTTACTGTTATTTGAACAGGTTTGTGAAGTTGATCTCAGACACATGTTTAGTGACAGGCTAGGGAAGCGGATGATTTATGATTTTAACACTTCTAAAGAACAAATCCAACTTTTGGATAACCTCTGTAACACTTCAGTTAGACTAATCAAACCTGACAAGGGTGGAGGCTTGGTTATCTTTGATAACCAAATATATAAGGAGAAGATGCGTTCCATTTTAGAGCCACCTGCATATGTTGAAGCATCTTTTAATGAAGTGCAAGGAGCACATAACAGAATAAGAGGGTACTTTCGAGATTTATTTCTCGAAAACAAAATAGATCTTGACACTTACAACTATATTGATATAACATTGCCAAAAATTCCTGTTATGTTTGGCATACCTAAGGTACATAAGGACTTGAATAATCCACCCATGAGAGCTTTAATTGATGGAAGGTCATCCATGACATACCCCAGTGCTAGGTTAGTTGACAAATTTTTGTCGAAATATGTAGCACATCTACCAGGAGTTTGTAAGGATTCTTGGTCCTTCCTAGAGGCTATTAACAGTCAACCCTTCAACAGTGAAGTTAATTTCCTCACTGTTGATGTGGTGGACCTGTATACATCAATTCCTCACCAGGAAGCCCTTGAATGGTTAGCCCTTCTTCTCTCGGAATTTGGAGCCCCAAAGAATGAGATTGATGTTATCACCGAGATTTTGGACATAGTGTTGTCTTTAAATTATTTTACTTTTGACAAGAAGTACTATTTACAGAAACAAGGAGTGGCCATGGGCTCTCCTTGTGGGGCTTCGGTGGCTAACGTTTTCATGGGGTATTGGGAAAAACATTTTGTTTTTTCATCATCTGCCCTCATGAAACCAGTTAAATTCTACACCAGATATCTAGATGACATTTTCATTTTATTCGAAGGTGACAGTACTATGGCCAATAATTTTGTGAATACTATCAATAGTACTACGGAATTTCTAAAATTTACTTACAAATTTTCCACGTCAGATATTGATTATTTAGACGTGAAACTTTTGAAAGACTTCCAAGCCCAAATCTTTGTTTCAAACATTTATAGAAAACCAACGTACTGCAACTCTTTCTTGCACTTCTCTAGCCACCATCCCTATAAACAAAAAAGAGCTATTGTTAAGGGACAATTTGTCAGAGCGGCAAGGATGTGCAGTACGTTGGAGGATTTTCATGAAGAATGTGATTCACTATCAGACATGTTTGTTAACATAGGTTATCCGGTACAACTCATTGATGAATTGTTTAATGAAGTAAACACAAAAAGGATTAACGGATTTTTTAAGGCCATTTTATCTACGAAAAATCCTAATGGTGAATTGCAATCTACTACTGATGGTTCACTTGTTCCTGATAGTACCTTGACTGATGGGGTTGAAGGTAATAGTATAACAACTTCTTTTGACCCTTCTTTGAGTTATGTTACTACATATAGTTTTGATTCCAAGGCCATTGTTACAATCATACGGAAAAATTGGGATTTCATTTTAAGTAACCCTATTCTGACAGAGAAATTTGGATTATTTCCTAGATTTGTTTTTAAAAGAAACACTAATTTAAAAGAGTTGTTGCAGAGGGATTTCTCTAATAAATTTTTTAACAAAAAGCTGGGTATGTACCCATGTGGCTTTTGTAACAGGTGTTACAAAATTAGATCGGGTCAGACATTCACTGTGAGAGACAAAAAGTTCACTATTAGGTTTCCACTTAATTGTGAAAGAAAATCTGTAGTCTATGTTGCTTTGTGCGATTGCTGTTCTTGTTTCTATATCGGAAAGACTGACCGTAGATTACGGGATCGTATGTACGAACACTTGTATGCAATTAAAAACAGAAATGACAGCAACGCCTTAGCTAAACATATCATTGACCAACCTGGCCATAGTTTTTCATTTATGGCCATTGATCAAACACAAACACCTTTCAGGGGTGGTCCCACCCCATTATTACTCGAAATCTCAGAGCTAGAATGGCAATTTAGAACAGATGCCTTTCATTTTCCTGGATTGAACGAGAACTGTAATATTATACCAGTTCTGAAAATGAGAAGTTATTTGCGATGATTTACTTGCATGCACTTTTAATGTTAGTCCTGCCCATCTAGTATACTTTATTTAGAATACATAATAAGCTGTGTTTTGAACCTACATGTACTTTATAAAGTTAGGCTGATCCCAGTACTCGTAACAATATATTTTTATGTTTAACAAGTTCTTAATGACTGATACAGGTTTTTTAGCATAAGCCTTTTGAAAAAATATCTGGACACCTTCTGTCAATTCTTAGGCATTGTATTGTATTATATGATTTATTAAGTTACTGCTTGAATACATTTTTAAAAAATATTTTTTATTGTAACATTTTGTATGGTGTTTAAACACTTTTATACATTATATTATTATATTTTTTTAATCATCTTTATAAAAATTTGTAAATTGAAAGTATTTTAAAATTTGTCATGACATCACTTCCTTTCTACAATTTATATATGGTGTACTTAGTTTATTTTCATTACTTGTTCTCTGAAGAAGCCACGCCAGTGAGCATGGCGAAAACGCTTCTGAATAAAATTTGCGTTTAGAACTTTTGAACTATTCTTGTTGGCTTCCTTAAGCTGTTTGGTGCACCGAGGTTACTTTAGTTTGCTGGAGCAAGGTGACTGTGGTTTTTCGTTCCTAAGGTCCATAACTACCGCACCACAGTGGAGGACATAGCATGTTTTCCTGCTGTCCTTCACTGTGGTGCTATCCGTTTGTAGAAGCTGAGTTCGCAAAAGTGCACTTTTGAATAAATGCACTTTCGCGTAACTGAGTGGTCTACTGCTCTTTTTCGAATACGTGGTATTTGATGAAAAGCAGTAGACCCATATATATATATATATATATATATATATATATATATATATATATATATGATAGATTAAACCAAAGGACAAAAAAAGCAACACAGACTAATCATTCAGTAAAAAACTGCAATAACGACCCAACCAGTCTAGGGAATTCACTGTGGAATAGCTTAAACCTCCCGTAGTGGAAGCCCAAATGATATATGCAGATGACCCCTTAAGGACATGCCAGTGTCAGCTACATGAATTCTGAATGTCAAAATCCATATATATATATATATATATATATATATATATATATATATATATATATATATATATATATATATATATATATATATATATATATATATATATATATATATACAAACAGAGAGAAAGATGCATTCACACTCATAGCTACATAGGTACATATGTAAAAGCGTCAGATTTATACACATAAATACATATGTAATATGTAGATAATTTATTCTGTGTGTTATGTGTGTGTGAGTATAGATATATGTATTTATGGTCACAATATCTGTACAGATATATATATAAAGAGTGCATACAACAATAACATACATGTCATGTAAGTGTCAGTGCCATGTATCAGTGACTCAAGAGGTAGCATACTTGCCTTTAGTGCTGGACAGAGGCACAGGGAACTAATCTAAGGGGGCAGCGAAAGACAACACATTCTGGCTAGGCTTACATTTGCCCTCGGGCAGATAGCCTAGTACTTACCTATGAACCTATGAACTTATGAAAGATCACAAGGCTGTTGGTTCTATTCCCTCATCAAGTACCTGGATTACTTTTCTGAAGCATCAGGAGATGTTGGATTCCTGAGAGTTTTCTTCTTCCAATTCATGTGAAACTGAGGTCCCATCTACCTGAGTTCATGGTAGCCTCAGCTAGATATAAAAGATCCCCATGATCCCATGGCACTTACTAAAAAAGACTAGGGGAAATTTCCTGGTGGCTTTGACAAATATCCCCTACTAACTATGAATACTTCCTTGGATCTCCCTGAAAACGGGGACACTGGCCTATTGGGACTAACCTGGTCATCAAAGAGTAAATAAAAATTAAAGTACAGAAGACACTGGTGGATTGAAGGTACACTTGTCACCTGTACTTTCTCCTCCACATAGATGACGAGACACATACTTCACATATAAAGTTGTCTGACATTGGGATTATGTCATCATCATCCAACTGAGTAAAACACCTCGATTGTACTTGTTTAACAAGAATACATACAAGGTGACTGCATCTGGCCTACTGTCACACCTCAGTAAACACATATCACATTTATTAATTTTGCCATAGCATTATCTGTGAGAAAGTCAAATACCCCAATCAAGGTTTGAACCTCTACTGTCAATGTTAACACCACCAAGGACTACACCCATATTTGATGAACCAAGTACATGCAGTCAGGAGAAGTCCCTGCTTGCACCCTACTGTCAATGCTTTAGTTGTCAGTCTGTACGCAATTAATAAATCCAATAAACAGAGATGTGTAGAATAATTATACATTTATGTGATTTATTTATATGTTTATATATATTTATGTATGTAGCTATATGCTACATACTCATACTCATACTCATACTCATACTCATACTCTTGCCATGTAATGGATCCTCATGGAATGCTGACTCATCTGTTGCTTACACCTCATTGGCTAGCTACTCATACAAGTGCAAACATTGCAAATAACTATGCATACACATATAGGGGTAAAAAAAATCAGCCCTATGGCAGGCTTACCTAACCTGCACAGGTTCCTTACATTGAACTCATATTCTCATATTTTTATGTGTTACACACCATTATTGTACATCTATCATCAAACACTAATACATGTACATAACTATTCCTACTAGTACATCTCAGTCGTAATAAAGCAACATTCTCAAATCTACTCTATAATTCTCAGGAAAAAAGAAAATCAACATAACTCAGCAGTTTTGAACCAACAGTACCAATGTTTAATGGTACCCTGGCACAAAGCCCTATCTGTTGAGCCACATCAGTTGATAATGTTTAGAACTCTCATTACACAGCCTGAATAGTTCATTTTACATATCAAAAGGAGACAGTTGTCAAACTGACATATGTAATATAAACGAATAACACAGAAGGAGGCACCTAACTCCATTATCTAGCTATCTATAACTATCTCTCTTTTTATATATCTATAGCTATACCTATCTACACACACACACATATCTAACTGTACATATATATATATATATATATATATATATATATATATATATATATATATATATGCAGAAATGTAGTAAAAAGTCCCCAGGATTCATGAAGCTTGGAGCAAGGACGTTGTTAGCTTTGCACTGAGTGTGCGGCATAGAGATAGCACAGCAGCACCATATGCATATTAATGAAGGCGCGCTGCTGCACCGTCCACATGCACAGGAAATGTGCGTGCCTGCAGGGGGCGTGTTTAAGAGCTACACGGAGGCGAGAACATGTCCGCTACAGTCGTGCAACCTAAAATGCTGACTAGTACAGCCTGTTTCTAATAGTAATCACTCCTGTCAGTGTTCGTGGATACTGAAATGTATACAAAGCATACAAGAGAGTTCCACGAACACCAAAATAAAATCACAGAAGTAAACACACAAGCATGTAGCTGAATGTTGAGCCCCTGTCCCTACAACTATTACATTTAAAACTCTGTGTCCGTATTTCATTGTAGTGTTGATTTTTATACCAAGTGGAAGCAAAATGCAGCGTGTTTGTGTGCTTCTGCCCTTTGCTAAGCCTAGCCCAATGGTTAGAGCATTCACTTAATATAAGCCCATTCGCAGTCCGAGTCGTCCTTATCTGGATGGCCCAAAAATGAATGGGTATAACCTGGATCAACCTACCATGTCATGAAAGATAAGTATTTGCATGTACCTATGTGCATGAAGTACAGCATGTGGAAGACCAAATATGCTAGGGTTGGCCTCAAAACCATAATGGTACCAGAGATATGTAGAGTAGGTAATGTGTACTGCTGTTTGTGCCATGGACTAAAAACCAGAAAAGGGATGAATGGTGTGTATGTGGATTTTTGGGGGGGGGTGATGGGTAACGTAATAACCCACCAAGGGGAGACTGGGTCGGATGTACAATAGGTGAACTGGAGGTGTACGAGGGAGCAGTGGGAGAATCCAAAAGGAAACTCAAGAACATACATTCATATCCCCAATACACCCTGTCAGGTCATATTGCAGAACACAATCCCACAAGCATATGAACATTAAAATGTATGATACACATGTACAGAAACAGTACCGGCTCACACCACATAATGGTTTGGCCAGAACTGAGCCATCCAACTCCTACACACCTGGATACATAATTAAATACCCACTGTCCTCTCCACAGCACACCACCACCCCCCCCCTTGCTGAATGTCCACCAAAACCACCCATACTCGGGCTGCTAGCTTGGGCCAGCCATATCTACACATAGTACATCCTACCCACATCTAGTAGGCAGTCTCACCCTAAGCAGTCTCAGGCCTGCAAACTAGGTATCCCATGCATGTATAAACCTCCCTCATTTTCATATAGCTAAAAGAATGGGGTTTATTGGCATTCCACAATTTTTGGACATCCCTTGTGGGATAAGTGTCTGTTCTCAAGATTAGACATGGTGGCACAACACTATTTCCACTCCCGTTGACATCTGGACACAAGTTGGATTAGCAGTACTTGTCCACAACCCTACTCAGCCTCCACCTGGTCCTGCAGAACCTACGACCTGGGATTAAACACCTGACTGTGATGTATGTCTCCCCACAGCATTATTTGGAATATATACCTTTCACATGTTCCCAAGAAGCTTCCCCATAGCCATCTTCCAAATAGTACATGTCCACAAATTGTACACCCTATACAGGTTCCACAGTGTAATGATGCACACAACCCCTGTATACAAACGGTACAGGTCCCTCTCGGATGCGGGTGTTCATATACATGGCCATATGTAACCCCAGATATGTAGTCATATATCTATAAATGTAAATACTTATATTCGCTTAGCTACACATCACACATACATGCATATAAGTAGTTGTCAAGTATGTGTCCTATTCATAAATATGTATACTTGTAAATGTATACATATGTCTCTCAGAAACATATGAACATTAACATGTACTATACATATGTACACCAACTGACTGTCACATTTGTTGCCAGTAGTGTGGAATGCCTGTAGTAAAGTCATATATCCTAACTACCATCCATGCATAATGTATCACGGATGGTTTAGGTGTCAAACCAGTGGCCTTGGTGTTTCTGTTCCTGGGTCCAAGCCATGCAAGGGCTGCTAATTTTACATGATGCCCAGAATAATGGCTGTCAGATATAGGGTGATTAAAGCACTTTCAAGCAGACGTAAGCAGATATGCATGTCGGTAATTCAACAGTATGGGAAATGTAAATAAGCATGTAGGTGTATATGCATGTGTATGTACATATGGATAAATATATATATATATATATATCCATGAAGAATGAACATGGTCATAATAAAGCATTCATAGTGAATGCAAAGGAAATCAGCAGCAGAACCCCTGTATTATTTAGTGCTGTCATATCAAGCTGGCCAGAGGTGAGCAAACCTCCTGCCTCTCCAACCACAGGTAGGATGCTAACAATTACAGGGCAGTCTCTGTCTCCACTCAGACAAGCCAAAAACTGGAAGTCTATTTGAACACCCTGACCATTATATGAGCGTATGTTCCAGGACTATAAGCTTGGAATGTCTGAATATACTTGGAGTGAGCCAACATACGAGATGTGTCTAGAGCTGTAGGGTGTGGCGCATGTGTAGTGGTGTGGTGTTTTTCCAACTGGAGAATGGATGACTGCTGTGTTACTGAAGTGCTGCGGCGTGTGTTTGGGTAACTATGAACTATGGGTATACATGCAAATGAAGCAGCACAGTAATAGTGTAGTGGTTAGAGCATCCGCCGAATGAACAGGCATTCATGGTTCAAGTTCAACTATAGCACATATCATTTTCCATGTGGAATGAATGTCGTTCTGCTGTAAAACTGACATAATAACATGTAAATGTGAACTTGAGTATCGCATGGGACTTTTATCCAAATCCATTCAATCAAAGTGGTACTGCCATAATGAATAAGGCACAAGAAAGCACAAATAAGCAGCAGTAAACATATATAACAAACAGTAAGCAAATCTGAGTGTGCTTGCGCTGGTGTAAGCAGTGCCCAGCATAGGAAATGTATATAAGTATGTACAGATGTAAAATATATATATATATTTCTATATATATATATATATATATATATATATATATATATATATATATATGTATATATATATATATATATATATGTATGTATATATATATATATATATATATATATATATATATATATATATATACACATATATATATATATATATATATATATATATATATATATATATATATATATATTTATATATATATATAATATATATATATATATATATATATATATATATATATATATATATATATATATATATATATATATGTACACACACACACACACACACACACACACACACACACATATATATATATATATATATATATATATATATATATATATATACATATATATATATATATATATATACACACACACACACACACACACACACACACAGGAATGACACACATCAACAGCAACTATAGTATATATATATATATATATATATATATCAAGCTGAAGAATGAACATCGTACAATAAAGCATAGAAAAGGAATGAGAAGGGAATCAACAGCAACTAAGTATTATATAGTGCTGCTATACACTATTATATCAAGCTGGCCAGGGTAGGTAAAGTACTACCAGGCAGGGATTTACCAGTGGGAGTAACATTGTTGATCTGCTAAGTCTACTTTACAAACAATCAGAGGGTAGTCCCCAGTGAGACTACCAAAAATTGACAGCATATTTGGATCTCCGTCCATTACACAAGCAAGGGCAGATTTGCATTTAAAAGCATTCTGTATCTTTACAAATCTTTGTGGTTTTCTCTAGTGCTTACTGTCTGTAGGCTATTGATTTTAGCTGAAGCCTTTCTTTACCTTGGCTAGATTGTGTTAATTGTCTGCTGGCTAGTGGGGGCTGGTTCTTTTGTGTTTTTGTAAAAAAAAAAAAAGTTGTTTTTCTGGTATTTAAGCCCTAACTTTGATAGGGTTTCTGTCTATACACACTGAGCAGAGTGGATGAGAGGTGTTGACTACAACTCTTAGCTGAGATATAAGTATCCTGTTTTTTTTTTTATTATTTATACAGATTATTGTTTCTAGCAATTTATATATAGCACTTTTATTGCATGTTGCTTAGTTTTTGAGTGTATTTTATTGCTATTAACTAATCTGCACGGGTAACTGATTTGTTTGCAGTTAAAAGCATTCTGTATCTTTACAAATCTTTATCTGTTTAAAAAAATTAATTTTGTGGCTTTCTCTAGTGCTTACTGTCTGTAGGCTTTGCAGTGGCCCACCCCTACTGTAAATCTGATCTGGGACACTCCTCCCAGTCTAGTGTCATTAGCTCATTCTACCTAATACAGAGAGAACATTTGATAAGGCCTTCTGTTTCTCCTTTTTCCCTTTCAAAAAAATTTTTTTTTGCCTGAATCTCCTTGTGTTCTGACTGTGCTTCTCAAACATTTTGGAAATATATTTCAGAGCATTTATTATAACTGTAATTGCCTTAATATTGCTACAACTCAAGTGCTCTAGGTTGCACTGCATCTGAAGTGTTTGCATGTTTTAGCTGCTTTTCTGTATATATAGACTTCTCTGTATATGTAGACTAGCTACTTATTCTGCTGTGTTACTTCCTCTTAAATCGTTTTTCAGTTGTGCACCTGCCTTGCTTCATTTAAAAAGTTTAAATTGCTAATTTTATAGAGTTTAAATTGCATTTACTGTCTAGGACTAACCACTCAAGTGTGTTAACCTTTTCTGTGTTTATTTACTGTATTATTGCATTGTTTAGCCTGTTTCAACAAAAAAAAAAAATACTATCTTGTTTGCTCATTTCCCACCTTTTCTAGCCAGTACATATCCCAAGCTTTGCTTGTCTCAGGACTTTATTTTCTGTGCTCAGAGCTATTCAGACCTTGCATTGGTAGAGGGAAGTCCTACTGCCTACCAGTGGGACTGGTGAGCATTGTACTGCCTATCTAACGCTAGAGGAGTGGTTTCCAGCTCTGAAATTGTAATTTTATTAGCCTTTTGGGCTGATTTCTACCCGTTTCAACTTTCTGGCTGAAAAATGCGTGTGTTTGCACATTTTTCACATCGTGCAGCACTGCGAGGCTACAGTTAAACTATTCCAGGTGCCAGAAAGTCTGCTCTTCAAATTTTGCCTTAAAACTAGCTGGTTTCTCAGTAGTAGCACTAAAATTTGAACCCCTGTGACTAGCACTTGCTCTATTACCTGCTGGAAAGCACTAGGAAGCCTGAAACAGATACAAACACTCAGCTCTCCTTGTCAATAAGGAGAAATTAATCATAGGCACTAAACAGCCTATAATTGCAAAGTACCTTGCAAAAGTAAGGGAAAACAGCTCTTAAACTTTACATAAAAGCACCTAAACAGGCATGTCCAAGGGTCAGCTTCCGGTGATTTCTCCTGTCCACCTGGTGAATCTGGGCATACTGGGGCAAAGCAGCAACTGCCTCATGTATACAGACAATCCTCTCCTCCTATCACCCAACACTACAACCTGCGAGAGATGCACTTACATAGCCAAACTGGAAGCAAAGCACTCTCTCCTGCCAAGATTGTGCTAGACAGTCAAGAGGAGAAGGTTAACACCTGCATCACACCTCAAGCAACTCATAGCCCGTCAAAACCCACACCATCAACACCCTCACATAGCAAAACTAAACCCACATATGAGGAGGCCCTTAACATTAATCTGCCCAAGCAACAAGGACCTCCGAAGCCAAAACGCAAACAAACACCAGTCACAACCAAAGTGACAGATAGCTCACAATACCAGTGTGCCACCCAACAACAGCCCTAAGGAAAGACAATGTACCCAACACTTTAGTCATAGGTGACTCTATAGTCAGGCACACTGATGTCCCATTCTCCAGACTGAACAAGGAGAAAATTACAGTCAGCTGCCTGCCGGGTGCCAGGATCCGCCACATAATGCATGCACTCAAGTCACTCCACAACAAGTACAAATATGACTCTGTCATTGTCCATGCTGGAGTGAATGACTTGAGACGTACCTCCCTGGACTACATGAAAAGAGATATGGAAGAGCTCTTGGATGATGTGACCCAGGCAGGTATGACCCTAGCCCTGAGTAGCATCCTGCCTTCGCCAAGAATGTTACCACAGTATAAGGACAAAATGATTGACTTCAACAATTGGCTAAGCTTCTGGTGTCATTCAAAGGGGATCCAGTATTTGTCTGCCTGGGAAGACATGATCGACAAACCATGATGCTTTGCCAGAGATGGTCTGCACCTGTCACCCCTGGGATTCAGGTTGCTGGCTAATGCTCTTGCCACCCCTATAGTGCCTTTTTTAGGCAAGGTTCAAAGGATAAAACCACCACCGTAACAGATAGAAGCAGGCAAAATCTGAAGGTAATACTACTCAATGCTAGAAGTCTAAACCTCAAAATGCACTCTCTTGAGGCACTCCTAAAAATGGAGAACATGAATATCTGTGCAGTAACTGAGACCTGGTTCAAGGCTCCAGAGAGCACTCCTGCAATACCAGGCTACAATTCTTATCACACTTTTCGGCCACAAAACCAGGACCAAAACACTAAAGGTGGAGGAGTGTCCATATTCACCAAGGATATTCACACCTCCAGGCTAGTTGCCCAACACAATGCATCTGAAATTCTCCAGGTGCAACTAACACTAGGTAAGATGTAATCCAAACTATAGCTTGCGACAGATCCCCAGCCATGCCCCAAGATTCTCACTACACTTTTCTAAACATACTGGAAAATATTAAGATACAACCAAACACCCTAATACTGGGTGATTTCAACTACCCTGCCATTAATTGGGAAAACTACTCAGGTACCAACTCCTTTTCCCAACAGTTTTTGGAATTCATAAATTCCAACACCCTGGATCAACTAATCCATTGTCCCACCATGGGCTCCAATATCCTAGACCTGGCCATTACCAACATGGGAGATAGATGCTCCACACCAGTGGTCACCCACTCATTGGTCAGGTCTGACCATGAGCAAATCACCCTTGACATCCACATCCCACCCCCACCCCCCAGTAAGGAAACCTCCTTAAAAACTTCTCCAAATCTAACTTCAAGTTACTGAAGTCAGAAGTGACAAACTTCACAACACCCACACAGACTGGATCTGGAAGTTTGACTGCAGAATCCTACATTAAGGCACTGTACAAGCACATCCACTCGTGCATGAATCGTGCCATCCCAAATAGAACCATGATGCTCTTCTCCAAAAAAACGAAGCCAATCTGGTGGTCCCCTGCTATAAACAAACTATACAACAGAAGGAAGAAACTGTTGCAAAAAAGAGGAAAATCCTAGGATGCAAAAAACTCCCTCACCAGCCTCAGTAAGAAGCTGAGATCCCTCATAAAATCCTCAAAAGCTAGTTAAGAAAATAAAATTGCAAAAGATTCCAAACACAACCACAAGGCATTCTATAGTTATGTCAAGAATCTAAATGGCAATGCTCAGATCTGCTCTGAGTTTCAACAGAATGGCATTAAATATACTAATCCCAAGGATATTGCCAATATCCTGGCAGATCGATTTAGTGCCAACTTCACCCCACTCTCACCCCCTAAAGGGCCCATCTCAATACCAAAAGATTGCCAAATTCCGATAATCACGGCCACACAGGTAGAAACCGCACTCTCCAATGCTAAGAATACAGCATCCATGGGACCAGATGACATCCCAGGCCGTGTACTACATGAACTACAAAATGAACTGGCACCTCACCTAAGTGTCATGTTTAATCATAGCCTCACCTCAGGCTTTGTGCTCACTGAGTGGCGCACAGCTACAGTTATCCCGCTCCACAAGGGAGGATCCACCTTGGATCCCGGGAACTACCGTCCCATCAGTCTGACAAGCCTGATTTGCAAGGGCATGGAACGCATTATCATGGAACTTATAAACAAAGACATTGGCAACCTTCAAACACTGGACCCCACCAAGTTTGGGTTTGTGAAGGGCCAATCTTGTCTCCTGAATCTGATTGACTTCTTCAAATCAGTCTCCAGAGCTGTGGATGAGGGTAAGGCAGTCCACACAGCCTATATGGACCTTGCCAAGGCCTTTGACACCATCCCCCACTCTGGAATCATAGATAAACTTACTAAGCTGGGCATAAATCCCTACATCACTCGATGGGTTGCTAACTGGCTTACTGACAGAACCCAGACAGTAAAAGTAGCTGACTCCAAATCCAGCTCCAGACAAGTGACAAGTGGAGTACCTCAGGGTTCAGTCCTGCAACCACTCTTGTTTGACATCTACTTCTCTGAAGTACAGCCAAAACTAAGGGACTCTGGCTAACAAAGTTTGCAGATGACTGCAAACTGGGAGCCCTTATTGAATCCCCAAATTATGTGGATATTCTACAAAAGCGCCTTACAGAAACAGATGCCTGGTGCCAGAGCCATGGGTTCAAGCTTAATGCCAAGAAATGTATAGTTATCCCCTTTGGAAAAAAAACATGTACCCATGAATTACCACATAGGTGGCAGGACACTAAACATCAAAAGTGTGATGAGAGACTTAGGGACACAGGTGGACAGTGGTCTCACTTTCGATAACCACATTGCCACAACAGTCAGGAAATCCTTCTATGTGGCACACCTCATCACTAAGGGCTTTTCATCCAGAAAAAAGGAGGCCATTGTCCCACTGTACTCATCCCTCATTAGACACATTATAGAGTATAATGCCCCATTTGGTATGTACCTCACAAGACATCTGCAACAGCTGGAAAGGCCACAGAAATACCTCACTAAAAGAATCGCAGGCCTAAAGCAGATGCCATACACTGACCGTCTAAAAAAACTCCAGCTATACTCTGTGGCATATCATCTACTCAGAGGCGATCTCTGCTTATCATATAAGGCCATGTCAAACCCTGAGCTGTTGGACATGCTCCACTTAAAGAAATCCCAATCCCTCAGAGCCACATGCTCCAGGGATCTAAAGCTTGTCATCACAATGAACAAAACATGCTGGAGGGATAGGTTCTTGACCCAGAGACTCCCCATACTCTGGAATAGACTGCCCATACATATCAAGCAGAGCGCCTCATTGGCCCTCTTCAAAAGGAACCTTGATGATTGGATGGGAGATAGGAAATTCACTTCGGGGATCATGTCAGTCACCCTGCTAGACAGGGGCCTGGAGAAGTAAATATTGTGGGAAGAAATTTCCAGGGAATTGTTATGGCTAGGCTTGCATAGGCCCTAGGGCCAATAGCCTAGTACCAACCTATGAACCTATGAACTTAAATGGTTGGAGAGCATGATAATACATGTGTTGGGACAACATACATGTAGGGCCCCTAACGCTGGGGGGAGGGCAATGTGTGGAGGTGTGTCATGGCCGTGAAAGCAACTGGATAATGGATGGATTGCGTGTATGTCGAACTCGGGTGGGGTCAAGGAACCATGGGTATGTGATTATGGGTCTAGGTGTGTCATGGTTGGATGGCCTGGTTCTAACTGGACCACCTCATGGAGGCCAGCGAGTCAGTTCTAAGTATGTATGCATACACACATGCATACATCTATATGTAGATGTACATTCCCTGTAACATATCCATTCCATTTGCAGACATAAACACATGAATGTGCCCTTACAAACCTCAACAGTAGATAGAATAATAGGTAGTGCATAAGAGGGAAGGGCCAAAATTGCTAAAATGCAGAAGTGTGTACATTGTCCGAAGTAAGTGCTGTGCTGAATGAATCAAATGTGAGGACTGTTTCACACAGAGAATTATCCCTGTGATCTTCCTACAACGGCAACGCCAAATACTAAACTGGTCTATTTGTAAAAGAAACACGCTGAACATGTACATAATTAGTTCTCATGTGTAACGTGTACGTTACCATATAGTCAGAATAATTAAGTCATTGTAGTGTCATGTTAACGGGAGTAAGTATGTAAGGAAGTAAGAGTCTAATCTTGACATAAAGACAAGTGTGTCCCATGTGGGATAACGCAAAAATTGCGATTAGTGTCCTATTGGTCACTCATGTCACCAATGTTTGTGGACTAAACATTAAGGATTCCTGAGGATACGTGTAGTGAGTCAACCGATGGGATGGGTCTACAGGGGTAGGGAGTGGCCAATGTGTAATGGTGTGGATACACCGCGCATCTAACTGGAGAATGGATGACTGCAATGTTAGTGAAGTGTTAGGGTGGGTGTTTGGGGAACTAGGAGACATGGGTATATGGGTATATATGCAACTGAAGCAGCACAGCAATAATGTATTGGTCAGAGCATTTGTCTAACGAACAGGCATTCACGGTCCGAGTCCCACACTAGCATATATCATTTTCCATGTGGAATGTGTATATAAACATATTTATACATCGTATTGCTGTACAACCTACATAAGAACATGTACATGTGAACTGGACTACTGCATGAAATGTTTAATTAATGTCATTCAATTTCAGTGTGAGTGACATAATGAATAAGTTACTATTAAGCAGGTGTAAGCACAAATATGCAGTAGTAAACATATCTAAGCACCAGTAAGCATGTTTAAGTGCATTTGCATGGGGGTACATTTCCGTTAATGGGGCAACACTGTTAATGTGGTTGCTGACCTCCAAATCCAGTGTTAAACCGTGTATTTGTGTTTGTCTTAACATGTGTGCGTAAAATGTAGAAATTACAGTTGTTCGCATTTTGTTTTTACATTTTATCCATTTAACTGATTTACACACAACTGTTAACATTAACATCCAAACAACATGGCTTGAGATTGGAGTCGGAGCTGAGCACCCACATTGAAAGTGTTTGCCCAAAAGCAGAATAGTGCAAAAACAAAGACAAAGGCCTACTATTACAGCAGTCTATCCATTATCAGGAAAGCAGGCATTGTAGAAAACGTTTTCATTGTCCAATACCCATCCTCAACATTTCTAATTATACTAACTCGGCTACTTTAAGCCCGAGGATGCGATTGCATTCAGTAAACAGTGATCGTTTGTTTGTTAAGAGTGTCAGGCATGGATTTAGGAAGGCATCGCTGAGCCCGGAAATAACTGTGTTTACGATGTATACATCCGTTGCTATTGTACAAGGCTTTTACATAATTAATCCTAGTTGAAGCCTGATCCTAACAACTTGTGTCTTGTAAGCCCTTCACAGCAAACATATACATAGCAATTTCGTTGTCTTTTAATCATCATTTCACAGGCCTCACAGAGGACTGAAAACTATCTGATTACAAATGGTCAGCATGACTACGTCTTTGTAAACTGTAAGTACAGGCAGTTACTTCATGTTAGGCATTTAATGCAGTGTACATATCACCATGTCATGCCTAATTAACAGAAGAAAGGAATGTCATGTTATTTGCAAGTATTTCCTTATTAATAATTTCCTATCAGTGTGACTTATCAGGGCAACACTTTAAAGCGATCACTCTGCTGTAATGCAGTACCTTAACATGTCTGTCAGGCAGACGTGTGTAAAATTAGACTAGTTACTTGGTTAAACATTTAATTATTAACACAAGCATTTTATACTGACATGTGCTCAACAGGCATGTTAATCAGCTGTATTACACCTGAATGATTGCATTAATAGTGTTGCCCCAATAACGGAAATGTACCCATTCAACAGTATAGCACATGTATTCAATTACATAGATGTATGTGTGTTACTGTCTGTATATATATATATATATATATATATATATATATATAAATATATATATATATACATACATATAGATTTTATATATATATACATATATATATATATATATATATATATATATATATATATATATATATATATATATATATAGATATATATATATATATATATATATATATATATATATATATATAGATGTGTGTATATATATATATATATATATATATATATATACATATAGATATAGATTATATATCCCAAGAACAAACCTCGTGACACCAAAGCATTAGAAAAGAATGAAAAGGAAAACACCAGCAGCTCCTGTATGATGTGCTGGTGTTAATCCCAAGGCAAGTGTGTGTCTGTCCGACACATGGGTGCAGACTGCAGACTGGGTAATAATAGGGTTGCTGATGCTACTCACCAGGCCTATTGCCAAATGTATGGGTATGTCTCACCAACCCAGTCACTTGGCTGATTGTGACATATATGGCCACTATATAGGAAAACTACAAAACATGCTCCCCAACACATCCAGTGGCTAGACACTCACAGCCACCAACACACAGGATATGACTGACAAACACATGCACCTGCTATGCCTTGGAATAGAACACCTACCTAACTACTTTAACACACTACAGGATTATGCAGTTATAGAATGTACTACCGAGATTACTGGGTTACAGCAGTCCAAGAGGTATATTTCTAAGTGGGTGACATCAGCAGCCTTGCCAAAGTTGAGTACATGAATTGTACGGACTGTGAGTAGCCTAAAAAGCATTTCTCTCTACACAGTCTGAGACAGACAGACACGCACACAATCACACACACAATTGGCAAGTCTGGGGTTAGAACTACTACCTAACTAGTTTATCACTACAGCAGTATGCAGTTATGGGACGCAACATGGAGATTACTGAGCTACAGCTCTCCCAAAGGTGTATTTCACATTGGGTGACCTCAGCAGGCTTGTCATAATAATGCTATGCGTAGGGCAGTGCATGCATGGGCCATAACCCAGTTATGTAGGGGTTGACATGCCACATGTGGGTACTCACGGGGTCATATGTCACAGGTACGTGTATGCAGCTATTAGATGACTACTTCCTTGTACACTCATGTTGCACAGCTGGCACGTGCACCACATAGTCTATCATGCTGACATATACTGGTGACTAGTATCTGCAGTGAATGACATCTGCACCTCATGTGTTTGGGGCCCTTTGGCTGTGTGCTGGGTGGGACAGGCCCGGATGGCTCATTGTCACGGTCACCCTCTTCCACACATCTATGTCCGTCTACCTTTGACTTAATATAGTGTGTTGTCCTTACATATATGCCTGTATTCCTATCCACTGTGTGTGCAAGGCAGGGATGGTGCATACTGATGTGCCTGCACTAAGAACTGTGACTGCCAGATATGTCTGGACCACTGATGTTTGCAGACATGGCCTTCATGTGTTTAAATGTGTGAGCATGTCCAGTATGTCCTTTCAGTATGTTGTTGACTGACATTGCCTTCATACCTTCAAGTGTGTGAGCATGCCCAGTATGACCATCTGTATCGCATGTGTGGAACAAGTCCAGGTAGTTTGTACTGCGGTGCCAACCTTTGTGTTGTACACCGACAGGTAGCATGCTGTGTCTGCAGGGTATCCATCTGTCATTTGGCATTGACTGTTGCTACATGTCTGCATAGCGGGGGGGGGCACCTGACTGTATCTACATTCCTACACAGGAGCGGGGGCACACCTGACTGTTGCTATAAGTGTATGTTGGATAGGGGGGCACACCTGACACCTGTACACATTTGTTAGGAATATACTGGTATGTCAGGTACTCCATTTCAGTGTGTAGTCTTACCTATTGAGCTGGCTAGAGGCATACCAGTGCACTACAGATCTTAGCTTTAATTACCAACATATTAGTTTCTGACTTCCTAGTCTTCACAACTTACTTCCAACTGGCTGCCGTGCTGTAGTCTGTCTATGTGGGTCTGGGGGAGGGGTTACGCATAGGGCACAGTCAGAGGCCATAGTACAGCATTTGTTTGTGTCTGTCTACACCTGTCCTGCTGGCTGAGGCTTGTGTGGGTCTTATGGACACACATGTCGCTCAGCCCATTACCTGTACTGGGTTTTGTCACCTTGTGTAGTACTGGCTACTATGGTGACTCCAGTATGTATTACAGATGTCATGGTGCCACTATGGGCTCAGACTGTATTCTGGGTAATATTAGGGTTGATGACTTTACTCACCAGGCTTATTGCCAAATGTATGGGTATGTCTTGCCAACCCAGTCTCTTTGCTGATTGTGACATATATGGTCACTATATAGGGAAACTACAAAACATGCTCCTCAACACATCCAGTGGCTAGACACTCACATCCTCCAACACATAGGGTATGACTGACAAACACACACCTGCTATGCCTTGGAATAGAGCACCTACCTGACTACTTTAACACTACAGCATTACAGTTACAGAACGCGCTACAGAGATTACTGGGTCACAGCAATCCCAGAGGTGTATTCCTAGGTGGGTGACATTATCAGCCATGCCAAAGGTGAGTATAGGAATTGTACGGCATGTGAGTACTGTAAAAAAGTATTGCTCTACCCTCAGGCAGACAGACACACGCACTTGGCATGTCTGGGAGTAGATCACCGACCTAACTACTTTATTACACTACAGCATTATGCAGTTACAGAACACGCTACCGAGATTATTGCATCACAGTGATCCCAGAGGTGTATTCCTAGGTGGGTGTCATCATCAGCCTTGCCAAAGTTGAGTATAGGAATTTTATAGAGTGTGGGTACTCTAAAAAGCATTGTTCTGTCTGCAGGCAGACAGACACACACACACTCGGCATGGCTAGGAGTAGAACACTAACCTAACTATTTTATCACACTCCAGCATTACAGTTATAAAATGTGCTACCGAAATTACTGGGTCACAGCACTTCTAGAGGTGTATTCCTAGGTGGATGACATCATCAGCCTTGCCAAAGTTGAGTATAGGAATTGTACGGAGAGTGAGTGCTCTAAAAAGCATTGCTCTGTATACAGGCAGATGGACACATACACCAGTGATGGGATCAGAACACCTGCCTATCTACAGATCACTATTACAGTACTACACAGTTACGAGTTGTACCACAGGGATTGTACATTCCAAAGCAGTCATCATGACCTTCTAGGATTGCGGACATCAACAGGGATGCTGACAGTTAAGAAGTACATAGCTGTGAACCTGTGTATTTAACGTAGGAGTCCATCCTGAACAGGAGTATGCCCATCTGTGGAATGGACGACTACTATCACTATACAGGTTTACAGTGGCCATGCTCATACACATAGAAGCACATAACTATCACAAGGTGTCAGTGGGCATGCTCACACACTTAGTAGCACAGGGCTGTTTGGAATGCACTATGAGTCCAACTACACAAGGTTATACTGGGCATGCTCATAAACTTAGTAGCACAGGGCTGTTTGGTATGCACTCTGATTCTAAACACGGAAGGCCACAGTGGCCATGCTCATACAGTTAGATGTACAGAACATGTTGTAATGGACTCCAGTGTTAGTAGTTGTCATTGTTAGCAGGAACGCTGCACTACATATATCTGACACTACCCATCCACACAACATCTGCTGTTGTCCGTCACCTTAGATGTATCAGTCTATACCAAGCACAATACTACCACTCGCAGTGATGTCATGCTATGAATGGCAACTGCTTGACCAACACAATGAGCCAATGTCCTGTTGTAATTACAAGGTTGTCCAGTGTCTGTCATTCCGGGATGACATGACTGACAGAAGACAAGCCTTTGTCACAGATCACATGCATCCATAATTCAAGGGAGTGATGATAATACTTAGTTCGCATTTGCCCATATAGTGCCTTCCAAGGCAAATTTCTTAAACACAGGATAACACCCTGACACCTAGAAGACAATTGCATTGTATGCTTATGCTAACCAGTGCTAGATGTGTTGCTGTCATAATCACAGCTGCTCACTGTTGAACCTACAATGGGGAATACTGACATCTGTGCAGTTAGGAACACCTGGCTGAAGGCTCTGTAGTGCACAATAGCACTACCACTATATAACTCAGAACCAGACATGTGGGCCATAACACTTGTACAGACCACTCCAGGTGGTGGTGTCCCCACATTCATAACGGCTACTCACATGTACATACAAGTACTCCAACATAAGTCATCACAGATGAGCCAGGTGCAGGTCACAGTGTCAAAAGCTGCATTCTAGGATGTAATCCTCAGACACCACCATGTCCTCAGACCACCAACACACATCCATATATGTGGTATGACATGTAATGGTACAACACCAAGTAACCTTTGACTGGTGGACTGTACCTAGCCCTACAACAACTATGCAGAGTACCCATGTACTGACACAGTTACATTATGTGTTATGCAATGCAATGATACCACTGTTTGTAACCAGGTCAGCTGTACACATACCAGGGTCCCTCGGATATTGACAGCATTAACAGATGACTGTTGCCATGCACCATTCAGTGTGTACACAGCCTGAGATGAAGCTGTGATTGAACAAGATGTTTATGTGGGGAGCAGATTGTTTTGACATTTGTGTAGGATATAACCTGGAATGTGGACAGGTCCCATGCAGCCTGTATGTATGGCATTAGAGAGTGCAACTTGTACCTGCATAGTTATTATTACAGGGGCTCTGTAGTGTACATGGATATATGAATGTGTACCTGTTGGGGGGGCAGTGTGTTTATGTTATCCAAGACCCTATCTGGATGAACATGTGCTATTTCCATAGGTTCAGTACTTCTAATGCCATAGTGCTGTGAAGCACAGCAGGTCTTCTTGTTGCCATTATGTTTCATGACACAGCTATGGAATCCCCTGTGTTTGGCCTCATAATATGTGTATGATTAATTTCACAGTAGCTTTGCGTGGCATTATATGGTGTATCTGCATCTTACTGAGGCTGACCATGGATCAACTTCCACTAATGTGTGTTGACTCTTGCAACAGTTACTACTTTCTATGGTACAGTTTAAGGCAGGGTACCACCGGTTTGCCTTTGTGTTTGTATTTGTTTGAATCCTGTTTCTGTTTCAGTGGCACAATCACTGCACATATGTGAGTGCCTAAAGTGCATTTGTGTAGGACCCAGTATTTGCACATGCATTGTACATCTGCATGGGTGCCATGACGGTCACCACTTCGCTCTTAAGGAGCATAATATTGGCTTTGAAGACTGACCATGTGTGGCATACTGTTAGCCCTATTGGCGTGACTATTGTGATCCAGGTCATTGGTGTTGATGAAATCCAACATGCATTGAGCACATGTGTTGGTACATGATGAGTCTTCCCAGTTCATAATGGGATAGCTGAGTGGCCATAATTATGATTTCTTGCCTCAAAACTGGTATTACCCATTACAGCACAATGACAGTTGGGAATTCTGAGGCATGGTGGATGATCTGTCACAAGGTGCAATTTGGATTACACTTTGGCACAAAGGTAGTTGCTCAGCATAATGCATCTTACGTTGTGCAAGTGCAACTTGCGTGGGGGTGTACATATCCCTCAGGAAGTTGGACACACCTGTGGCCCATGTGTTCCAATAAAGGATGTTGGCCAAGAGGAGAGGTATGTGTTATAACATGGTCATGCATGGGGTGCTCTCCAAAGCATTGAACCATATCTCAATGACTGCACAGATATGTTCTCCATGTTTCAGATTGCCATGAGTCCATACTGAGTACCTGATTTGTATCATTGAGTAGCAAGACACACAGTTTATTTCTTGGCTGTCCCTGTTGCACTAGTGGACTTTCACTTGAACCTGGCATGATGAGGGCACTATAGGGGAAACATGGGCCGTTGCCAGTATCCAGATTCTCAGTGGTGACAGGTGCAGGCCCTGTCTGGCAAAGCATCATGGGCTGTCAACCATGTTATCCCAGGCAGAGAGATGCTGCATACTCTTTGAATTACATCAGTACAATTCACGATTGTGGAATACAATACTTGTCGCTGTACTGCTGCATCATTCTGGCCAATGGCAGAATGCTTCCCAGGACTTGGGACATACCTGCATGGGCTAAAAGACCTGACAGTTCCAACATGTGTTTATGTGCAGTCCAGGCTACTGCATCACAGGTCCTGCACAACAACATAGAATATGCCAGAGGCATGTGTATAGTTCTAAAGGTGGTCTGAGTGTATGGGTATGTGGCTAATCATGGCAGATAGGCAGTTGGCAGTATGTTTGCCATCATATAGCTTGGTGTGTAACATAGTGCTAGGGTTTGCGTTCACAAATGAGTACTGTTGGCCATGTTTCCGGCCACGTGTTCTAAGGTGTGACACAATTATGCAAACTGTGTCATATGGTCTTTGTATTCTGTTGTCTGTCTATTCCAACTTGGGAGGCCTCTTGCTTGGCCAAATACGTAGATGCCTCTGTGGATGTGTGTGATATCTGGTGGAATGTATGTGTGTCCTTACTGTGTTCTGGTAAGGGTATGTGTTGGTTGTGGTGATGAGATGCATGTGTTAGCCTACACCTCTTGACTGTCTAGTCCAGTCATGGGTGTAGAATGGACTGCCTCCAAGCTCACCCCTGTAGCTGCATCCCAGACAATGTGTGGGGTGTGGTGTTAGGCGGGTTTGGCAGTGTACATGGCATAGAGATTACATTCCCCCATAATGGCCACATACACAAAGCTGACATTAGTAAACACCAGTAGCTGACTAGTGGACATGCCTGTATGAGCATTCAGTACTACAAGTGCCACATACTGTATTTAGTATACTTACTGCTTATGAAGATGTTTTAGACAGTGATGCTCACACATAAATATCTGTGTTATGCACGTGACAACACTAGCTATTACAGGAACATGGTAGCTACCTTTAGTAGCAATCCCCCTCTGAGGGCCACATCACATCCTGGTAGTTGATTACAGATGATGCAAGTGTGAACAGGGCTGTATCCTTGTCTGGGTATATACTCACATACCCAGCAGAACCATGAGCTCTGTTGGGCACAGACACCCACTCCCCACACAGAGTCATGTATCAATAGACTCTGCTGCCACTATCGACATGATCAGGATATAATCAGATAGTGTACGCCATCACCTGTGAAGCTGCTATTACACATGGGCAGCAGTTGCCTACATCTTACATGCCTACTGCAGATGTCACACTGGAGTTAAAGATGATATGTACCCTATTTCATTACCAGTACTGTCAGCATATTTCCAAGCAGCTGTTAGTCTGGCAATGAGAGGTTAGGCTACACAAATCTAAATGTTCAACCAGTGTGTCTCTCCTGTCAATGTCCACTCTATGTAGGTGTGCACATAGCCATTTGGCACAGCCCTATAACAAGGGTCAGTACACATTTGCAGAACATGTACACATGGACAGCTGTCATTGCTTGCAAACAATAGTAGAGAGGTAGATATTTGGCAAGGTGGACTTTTAGGCAAGGCTCATAAGACAAACCCACCACCATAAATAGCACAAGTAAACAGAAACTGAGGGTATTGCTACTCAATGCCAGAAGTCTAAACCTCAAAATGCACACACTCAAGGCACTCCTCAGTATGGAGAACATCGATATCTGTGCAGTAACAGACACCTGGTTTAAGGCTCCAGAGACCACCCCAGCACTACCAGGCTATAACTTATACCACACCTTCTGGCCACAGAACCCGGACCGGAACACAAAAGGCGGGGGTGTAGCCATATTCATCAAGGATACTCACACCTCCAGGTTAGTGGCGCAGCACAATACATCAGAGATCATCCAAGTGCAACTGACAATGGACAAAACTGCAATCCAAATTGTAGCTTGCTACAGATCACCCACCATGACCCAAATTCCACATTTCTGGAGACACTGGGAAATATGCAGGTCATACCAAACACCCTAATACTGGGTGATTTCAACTACCCAAACATTAACTGGGAGAACTACTCAAGTACTAACTCCCTTGCCCAGCACTTCCTAGAATTTCTAAACTCAAATGCCCTGGAACAACTGGTCTACACCCCCATCAGAGGGAACAACATATTGGACCTGGTCATCACCAACATGGGCAACCGGTGTTCCACACCCGATGTCAACCCCTTGCTGGTTAGATCAGAACATAGACTAATCACTCTGGATATTCACATTTCACCCACAACCCCAAACAAGGAAACCACTGTGAAAATCTTTTCCAAAGCAGACTTCATGTTGCTTATGCCTGAGGTGGAAAGGTTCACAGCCCCCATGCCAATGGACAATACTGTCCAAGATGCTGAAACCTATACAAAGGCACTCTATGATCATCTGCAGGAATGCATGGATCGTACTATCCCAAGTCAAACCTAGACTCACTCCTCCAAGAAAAGGAAACTGGTCTGGTGGACCCCTGCCATACACAGGCTCTACAATAGAAGGAGGTAACTAGTACAGATAAGAGCAAAATCCCTAGAAAGACAGACATCCCTGATCAGTATCAGCAAGAAACTATGATCCCTCATGAAATCATCCAAGGCTAGCTTAAAAAGACAATTTCCCAAAGACCCTACAGATAACCACAAAGCATTCTTTAACTATGTCAAGAACCTAAATGGGAACTCTCAGATCTGCTCTGATTTGGTACAGACTGGCACAAAATACATTGAACCAACTGATATTGCCAACATTTTGGCAGACAGGTTCAGTGTAAACTTCGCACCCCTCTCAACCCCTAAATGGCCAATAACCATACCAGAAGAATGTACGGCCCCGGCAATCACTGACACACAGGTTAAAACAGCCCTATCCAAAGCCACAAACATAGCGTCAATGGGACCGCACAGTGTCCCAGGCTGTGTCTTACAAGAGCTCCAAATGAACTAACCCCTCACCTAAACACACTGTTCAAACCCAGCCTCTATACAGGCTACATACCCATAGAGTGGTGCACAGCAACAGTTATCCCACTCCACAAAGGTGATGCCACAATGGACCCCGGGAACTATTGCCCTATAAGCCTGACTAGCCTGATCTGCAAGGCTATGGAGCGCATCATCATGGAACTCATTAACAGAGACATTGGGAACCTCCAGACACTTGACCCAACCCAGGTCAGCTTGATTGAGTGAAGATCATGCCTACTGAACCTGTTTGATGTCTTACAGTCACCTAGACTTTAGGTGTGGGGTGTGATAGTTCACCCATACTACCTGCACCTCCTAAAGGATTATGACACCATTCCCCACTTAGGTATTATTTATAAACTCACCAGCTAGTACATACACCCATACATCACAGGTTGGGTTGCCAACAGGCTTACACATAGAACCCACATGGTAAGCCTAGCAGCCTCCAAGTCCAACTCTTAACCAGTCACAACTGGTGTCCCACAGGACTTAGTCCTGGGACCCTTACTGTTTGCCATATACTTCTCAGAGGTACAGACAAACACAGGTGGACTACAGCAGACCATGTCTGGTGATTACTGCAAACTGGGAGCCATAATTGACAGTCCAGCTGTCACAGACATCCTTCAAGGAGCCTTACATAGACCAACACAGGGTGTCAAAGTCATGGCCTCCAGCTAAAGGCCACAAACTGCATGGTCATTCCATGTTGGGAAAACTAAACACCCACATATCAACACATGAGTGGCAGCCACTTTAATACAGACAAGGTAATGGGTATGTGGGGACTACATTAGATAGTGATCTCTTCTCCTTTGACAATCATATCTCCAAAGTAATTAGAACATCCTTTTATGTAGGCCATCTGATTACATAAGGGTTCGCATCTAGACATACTGAGGTTATTGTGCCCCTTTACACATCACTCATCAATCCCATCATCCAGTATGATAACCCATTTGGGATGTACCTCAGAAGACACATCCAACAGCTGGAGGGTCCACGAACATACCTTGCCAAGAGGATTACTGGCCTCAGACATGTGTCCTATGCTGCCAGACTGAATGAACTCTTGCATTACTCACTGGCATCTTGTTTACTCAAAGATGATCTTTGCTGGCCACCAAAGCCATGAACAAGTCAGGCTTAATGGATATGCTCCACCTATGGGAATCCATGTCACAGTGAGCCACACACTGTAATGAGCAATGCCTTGCCAAAACCATAACTGGAAGATGCTGGAGTGACAGATTCCTGTCTCAGATACTCCCCATGCTTTGGAACTACATCCCTGATTACATTATATGGAGTGCCTCACTAACACTCCAGGGGAAACCTTGCAGAGTGGATGGGGAACAGTGGATACACCCCAGGGATCCTGTAATTGGCTCTGCTTCACAGCGGGACAGTTAGTTAATCAGTGGGGTGGCGACAGCTGACACATTTCGGCTAAGCTTATGAATGGCCTTGAGCAGTTAGCCAAGTACCTATCTATGTACCTATGAACCTATACATACAGTATCAGCACATGCTAATAGCTTAATTTACTATTCAGGTGATGACTTACCTTGTGCCAATAGTGGTGGTGTGTGCAATAGTTGAGAGCTGCCTATGTAGGATGCACACAGTAGACCACCTATACATGACAATTTACAGGTGGTCTTGTGTGTGTGCAATCCATGTTTACTGTTTGTGCAGGTGGAGAAGGGTGTCCGTCCATAGGTGCCTACACTGTCAGTGTGTGTGCTATACGTTCCCTCTTTGCCAAGGCAAGGGCATACTGGACACGCCTCCGTCTGCCTACTGGGGCTGGCTCAGGGCGTTCGTTGTCTGAGTCCCTCTGTGCCTGTGGGGCCCTTGGCAATGGTGGTAGGCTGTGAGGGCCTTCACCATTCAGTCCCTGCTGCAGCTGTTTCCACAGGATCATATTGTGTAGCATGGCACATACTATGAAGATGTGGGCACACATGCCTGGAGAGTACTGCAAGGCTCCACCAGATATGTCCAAGCAACGAAACCGTGATTTCAGCATCCCAAACACATGCTCTATGATGATTCTAGTTTGTGCATGTGCCTCATTATGGCGTTCTTGCATGGGTGTGTGTGCATTTCTGATGGGAGTCATCATCCACGGTTCCAGTGCATAGCCAGCATCCCCCTCCAGGTGGCCATATGGGATGTCCCCCTGGCAAATACCTGATACAGCTGTGAGGCATGCCAGATGTGGGAGTTGTGATAACTTCCATTGCTGCCATCATACACATCCATGATAATGCCCTGGGCATTGCACATGACCTCGCAGTTGATGGAGGGGTATCCCTTGTGGTTTATGTATCGCCTACCCTGCTCACCAGGTGGTGACTTGATGTGTATGTGCGTGCAGTCTATTACACCCAGTACCTCTGGGTATTCTGCCAAATGGTGGAAGAGATGCATATTGCTGGCCAACTCCTCCTGCATTCGGGGGAAGTATATGTGCTCATTGGCATGTGGTAACATGGCATCCAGGAACTGGTGGAGTACCCTGGATGCTGATGCCTGTGAGACCCCCAGGATATCCCCAGTTGGTGGCTAGTATTTTCAAGCTTACACATACCTTCGTGTCCACTGGGATGGGTTCTCCTCTGTTTATTTCTGGCAGCGAGGTGTGGCTGGCACAGCTCAACAAGTTGCTGTATGGTGTCCCTGTCCACCCTGTAACGCTCTACTATCTCCAGATCATTTAGCCCCTGGTAGGTTACCCTGGGTCTGAACACTCTTCTCCTCCTCCTCCGGTGCCTGAAGTGGTAGTCAGCATCATCCTCCACACAACCTTCAGTCTCCAACACATGCTGGTGAATTAAAGCTATGGCAGCCCCTAACATGTACATATTAAAAGTTCCCCGTCTGTTTACACCAATGGTGCAGAGTGTATGGGAATACACAAGTGTGTGTGAGGTGCTTTCACACTTTATACTATTGTGCTATGGATGCTGCTGATGTCATTGGGTGTGTATGTGCAATTCCAGCTGCAGGGTATATTAATTTGGGGTTTTGAAGTGAGTACTGCAATTGTGGGGCCTTTGATTCATAGGTTCATAGGTTCATAGGTAGGTACTAGGCTACCGGCCCAAGGGCCTACGTAAGCCTAGCCAACAAGGTTCCCTGGCTTACGCCACCCAAGGAAGTTATTTTCCTGTACCACTGTTGAGCAGACACAGAAGTGATCCCTGGGGTGTATTTCCTATTTCCCATCCACTCATCAAGTTTTTTCTTGAAGAGTGCTAATGAAGAACTTTGCTTGACATGGATGGGTAGCCTGTTCCAGAGTATAGGAAGTCTCTGGGACAGGAATCTATCCCTCCAGCATGTCCGATTTATTGTGGTGACAAGGTTTAGGTCCCTAGAGTGTGTAGCTCAAAGAGAATGGGATTTCTTTATATGTAGCATGCCCAACAGCTCTGGGTTTGACATAGCTTTATATGTTAGGCAGAGATCACCTTGGAGTAGGCGATATGCTACGGAGCAAATCTTGAGTTTTTTGAGGTGGTCAGTGTAGGGCATTTGTTTGAGGCCAGTAATCCTCTTTGTGAGGTACTTCTGTGGCCTTTCCAGCTGCAGAAGATGTCTTGTGAGGTACATTCCAAAAGACGTGTTGTACTCTATAATGGGTCTAATGAGAGTTGAGTAGAGAGGAACAATTCCCTCTTTTTTCCTAGATGAGAACCCTTTTATGATGAGGTGTGCCATGTAGAAGGACTTCCTGACTACTGTGGTGATGTGACTATCAAAGGAGAGACTACTGTCCACCTGGGTCCCAAGGTCTCTTATCATGCATTTGGTGTTAAGTAGATTGCTTCCTATGTGGTATTTCATGGGTATAGAGTTTTTACCAAAGGGGATGACACTGCACTTTTTGGCATTGAGCTTGAGGCCATGGCTCTGACACCAGGCATCTGTCTCAGCGAGGCCCTTCTGTAGGATGTCCACATCATTTGGGGACTCGACTATGGCTCCTAGTTTGCAGTCATCTGCAAACTTTGTTAGCCAGAGGCCTACTGTGTTAGTCTGTACTTCAGAGAAGTAGATACCAAACAGAAGAGGTCCCAGGACGGAACCCTGTGGTACTCCACTTGTCACTGCTTTGAGGTCAGATTTGGAGTCTGCAACTTTTACAGTGTGGGTTCTGTCAGTGAGCCAATTGGAAACCCATCTTGTGACATAAGAATTTATATCTAGTTTAGTGAGTTTAGCTATAATTCCAGAATGAGGGATGGTGTTGAAAGCCTTGGTGAGGTCAAGATAGGCTGTGTGAACCACCTTACCCTCATCTGCGGCTTTGGTGACTGCCTCAAAGAAGTTGATCAGGTTCAAGGGGCATGATCTGCCTTTCACAAACCCGAACTGGGTATCCAGAGTTTGGAGGTTACCAATGTCTTTGTTTATGCGTTCCATGATGATATGTTCCATGGCCTTGCAGACCAGGCTTGTCAGGCTAATAGGTCGATAGTTCCTGGGATCAGTGGTGGCTCCTCCTTTGTGGAGTGGGATAACTGTTGCTGTGCATCATTCAGTGGGCACAAAGCCTGATGCGAGGCTATTATTGAACATGGTGCTTAAGTGGGAAGCCAGTTTGTTCTGAAGTTCATGTAAAACGCAGCCTGGGATGTTGTCCAGTCCCGTGGATGCTGTGTTTTTGGCTTTAGAGAGTGCAGCTTTTACCTGTGTAGTTGTGATTACAGGGACTCTGCATTCTTCCTTTATAGATATGGGCCCTTTAGGGGGTGAGAGGGGGGTAAAGTTAGCACTGAACCTATCTGCCAGGATGTTGGCAATATCAGTTGGTTCTGTAATTTTTGTGCATTTGTGCAGTAACTCAGAGCAGATCTGGGTGTTTCCATCGAGATTCTTGACATAGCTGTAGAATGCTTTGTGGTTGTCCTTGGAATTAGTGGCAATTTTGTTTTTGTAGATAGCTTTGGAGGATCTTATAAGGGATCTCAGCTTCTTACTGAGGCTGACCAGGGAGCTCCTCCACTTATGGGGTTTTACTCTCTTTTGCAACAGTTTCTTCCTTCTGTTGTACAGTTTGTTTATGGCAGAGGTCCACCAGATTAGCTTCCTTTTCTTGGAGGATAGTGTCTTGGTTCTGTTTGGGATAGCATGATCCATGCACTCGTGTAAGTGCTTATAGAGTGCATTTGTGTGGGATTCATCAGTTGTAACTGTATTGTCCATCTGCATGGGTGTCATGACGTTCACCATTTCTGTCTTAAGAAGCATGAAGTTGGCTTTGGAGAAATTTTTTACTGTGGTTTCCTTAATGGGGGGTGGTGGCGGGATGTGGATATCAAGGGTGATTAGTTTATGGTTGGATCGGACCAATGTTGAGTTGACTTCAGGTGTGGTAATGACTAGGTCTAGGATATTGTTGGTGTTGAATTATGCTTGCCTGCCATGATTTATCTGTTGCCCTTTAATTCACTTTTCAACCCGAATCCCCTCCCATTGACAGGCATGCATCCAGCTGCCGGCTTTCTTTTTTTGTACTTTCCCTACCCAGGAATGTGTTGCGAAATGTGTTATGTAGCTGATCTACTGCAAGTTTGCTTTGTTCCGCTGTGACAGTTCTCTTTTCTTTGCAGTACAGCACCTCCCCTTTCCTGTTCTGCAGGTAGCTGCTAGCAGCCTTGTAAGCTGTTGTCAATGGCCTACTGTGGCTTTCTAGGTGTTAATTACTCATTTGTACTCCAGTTTCCATGCTGCAGCATTTCCTTATCTTTTTCCCGTATCCTTCCTGTTTCTGCTCTGGTGCACACCACGCACAGCCATTTACTGGGTTTACAGCACATTTTCATCCACATTCACGTGCACATTTGGTTACCTTGTGTGCTCTCAGCTAAGCAAAGCTATGGTTACTTCAACACACCCCCTATCCTGCAGCTTTGCTTAGCAACAAGTAAACCGGGTTAGCAATGCTCCAATGTGTTTACAGCAATGGTGACACACCCCTCTCTTGATGTCATTTTTATCTCAAGGGCTGAAGAAACGTCAAACTGGCACGAAGTAATAGTTCAAAAGCTTATGGACTTTTTTGAGTTATTTACAAAAGGTTTTCAGTTTGTTCCTTTGCGTTCATTAAATTTATCGAACACAATAATAGATTTGAAGTTGTTTGTGAGACGTTTAAACCTCTTACTACAATTTAAAGGGCAAGAATTGGTAAATGAACAACTTGTCAGAACTAGCACTATAAACCCCCCCATTCACCCCACCTTAAAAATTTTCGAGGAAATGGTGGAGGCGGATTTAAGAAAACAATTTTCATTTAATACATTTCCTCCACCTGTGAATTTGGACTTTAAAATGCACCAGGTAATAGATTTTTTAAAGAACAAAGGAGTTAGAGTCATGAAACCGGACAAAGGTGGGGGGGTAGTGTTAATGTATAATTGGGTTTATGAGACTTACATTTACAACATGTTGCAGGATCTCCAGCAATATGAGGTATTTTCTAGAAATGAACTAAATATATCTTATTCCAAAATTAAGTTTGTGTTATTTGATCATTTAATGCAAGGTGCAATTAACGAAAAGCTGTATAACTACTTATATGTGGATAAGCCCAGGACCCCAGTTATATTTGGAATACCTAAGGTTCACAAAGGGCTAGACCCTTTGAAGTTGATGTTATTAGTAGAATTTATGGAAATTGTTCTTTGGAACAACTTTATTTACTTTAATGGAGAGATATTCAAACAAAGAAAGGGGGTGGCGATGGGTACTCCTTGCGCCTCAGCATATGCGAACATTGTTTTACATTATTGGGAGAACAGATTTATTTTCACAACTGATTGGGCTAAACACATTATTCATTATAAACGCTTTTTGGACAACATTTGTATTTTGTGGGATGGTAGTTTAAACAATTTGAAGAATTTATGACATATTAATATGTCTACACATTTTCTTTCTTTTACACATAATGTCAATAATGACAAGCTTAATTACCTGGATGTTACGCTCCATAAAGACTATGCTAATAACTTTTTTCAATGTGAGATCTATAGGAAAGCCACCTTCTCAAATTCTTACTTGCATTTTGAAAGTGGCCATCCTTTTCATCAGAAAAAAGGAATAATAAAAGGACAATTCATTCGGGCATCTAGAATGTCCAGTACAGATGAATTGTTCCTTAGAGAGGTTGATATACTAAAAAGGTTTTTTGCAGAGAGAGGTTATCCAACAAATTTGATCAATAAATTGGCTTCAGAGGTAATTACTAATAGGGAATTTAAATATTACCCATTATTGGGTATTGGGCAGCAGATAGTAGAAAAAACGGTACAAGCAGGCAAATTTGAGTCAAATAGCACATTCATCTACACATTTACCAAGGATGCTGAATATTTAGAATCAACTGTGTTAAAATATTGGCCAGTACTGACACTTGAGGAAGACATGCGCAATGTGATACCTCCAGAACCTAGCTTTGTGAAAAGAAGGGACATAAATTTAAAAGGTTTATATGAAGGTAAAAATCGTGCTAAGAACCAGACCTCCACTTCAAAGTTGGGTACATTTAAATGTGGAGCCTGCAGCCAGTGTCATTTTATTTTAAATGATAGTAATTTGTACATTCACTCAAGAAATTTTAGGTATCATCCAAGGGGTAATTTTAATTGTGGAGCTAGAGGAGTAGTATATTTAGGGGTCTGTACACAATGGTACAGTTTTTATGTAGGGAAGACTGAAAGACCCCTAAGACGTAGGATTTATGAACACCTATATGAGGTAACTAAAAAGAAAGACACTAATGCCTTTTATAAACTTTTTACCCAGTGCCCTAATATGCAGTTAAAGTTTTTGGTCTTGGAACAAGTTTTGCAAGACCAAAGAGGGGGTGATTGGGAAACATTTCTCGAATGTAGAGAACTACGTTGGCAATTAAGGTTAGATGCTTCAAAACCCCCTGGTCTTAATGACAATATTAGTATTAAAAGTATTCTTAGGATGAGAAGAGCAAAATTATAATAATGTTGACATATATTTATTATAACATATTTATTATAAACATTTTTCATAACAATATACAACAACACATTTAAAATTAAATTAATTTGTGGTTACATTCATTTTTTAGTCAGTTTTTGTATATGGTATATGTAATTAAGGGCATTTCTAAGTTATTTATTTACTATGTAATGTCTTTTTAAAAAAAGTTTTAATGATAGTAATTATTGATCAATTATTCACAATTAACTATCAGGTGACTGTATCTAATGATATATAAGAATGGTGGTTCTAGTTTTTTGTATCTTGATAAAGCCTGACATTAGTCAGGTGAAAGCGCTTGATTCAGTTTTGCTGTGGTTTTTATGCAATTAAAGCTTTTGAACTATTACTTCGTGCCAGTTTGACGTTTCTTCAGTCATTGAAGGTGTTTTTGTGATTTAGTTTTGGTTCGTTGCTGCAGTTTTATTCTTTATCTCAAGGGCTCACCTCGGTGTCATAACGCTACACTGTTTTGTGCATCCTTACACCAGCGGGATATCTGCAATTCACTATTACTCCTCTCATTTGCATGGCATTGCCTACTAATTCCTAGCTACTGCGCATAACACTGTCACTTTCCCTTAGCAACCCTTGCGCCATGAGTATGGTGTAGCATGCTTGCCATTGACTATTTTGGGGAAATCGTGATTTGTGTTTCATTGCAGTTTTATTCTATATTTTTATATACTCCTTGCGATCCCCTTTGCGCACCGCTGCCCTGTGCTTCCATGTCGCGATAGTGCGACTATATATATTTGATGTTAATTT